>NW_027488373.1:8718618-9019260 GCF_051014445.1 Colletes latitarsis | reverse complement strand
TTGGATCACGTAGTAATGTGGTACCACACTGAAACATTCAATTAAACCTGGTCTTGATAAATATTTTAGAGGATAACGCATGTTAGGTTTGGGTTAGGTCTAGGATTTGCCCTCATCAGGCTCATACTTTCGCATATTTTTCATACTTCATGGCTAGATCCTGGGCTGTTTCTGGATTGTGTCACGTAGTAATGTGGGACCACACTGAAACAGTCGATTAAACCAGGTTTCTATCAATATTTTTGAGGATAACGCAAGTTAGGTCTGGGATTTGCCCTCATGAGGCTCATACTTTCGCGTTTTTCACATACTTGTTGAACAGATCCTGGGTTTTTTCCGGTTTGGGTCACGTAGTAGTGTGGTACCACACTGAAACAGTCGATTAAACCAGCTTTCGATCAATATCTTAGAGGATAACGCAACTTTGGTCTGGGATAGGTATGGGATTTGCCCTCATCAGGCTCATACTTACACGTTTTTCACATACTTGTTGAACAGATTCTGGTTTTTTTCTGGTTTGGGTCACGTAGTAATGTGGTATCACACTGAAACAGTCAATTAAACCAGGTTTCGATCAATAATTTTGAGGATAACGCATGTTAGGTCTAGGTTAGGCCTGGGATTTTCACTCATCAGACTCATACTTTCGCATCCTTCACATACTTGTTGAACAGATCCTGGGTTTTTTCTGGTTTGGATCACGTAGTAATGTGGGGTCACACTGAAACAATCAATTAAACCTGGTCATGATAAATATTTTAGAGGATAACGCATGTTAGGTCTGGGTTAGGTCTAGGATTTGCCCTCGTCAGGCTCATACTTTCGCATTCTTCCCATACTTGTTAAACGGATCCTGGGTTTTTTCTGGTTTGGATCACGTAGTAATGTGGGACCACACTGAAACAATCAATTAAACCTAGTCATGATAAACATTTTAGAGTATGACGCATGTTAGATCTGGGTTAGGTCTAGGATTTGCCCCCGTCAGGCTCATACTTTCGCATATTTCTCATACTTCATGGCTAGATCCTGGGCTATTTCTGGATTGGATCACGTAGTAATGTGGGACCACACTGAAACAGTCAATTAAACCTGATTTCGACCAATATTTTAGAGAGTAATTCATGTTAGGTCTAGGTTAGGTCTGGGATTTGCTCTCATCAGGCTCATTCTTTCGCATATCTCTCATACTTGATGGCTAGATCCTGGGCTTTTTCTGAATTGCATCGCGTAGTAATGAAGTACAGCACTGGAACAGTTAATTAAACCTGGTTTACATCAATATCTTAGAGTACAACGCAAGTTAGGTCTGGGATACGTCTGGGATTTGCCCTCATGAGGCTCATACTTTCGCGTTTTTCACATACTTGTTGAACAGACCCTGGGTTTTTTCCGGTTTGGATCACGTAGTAGTGTGGTACCACACTGAAACAGTCGATTAAACCTGGTTTCGATCAATATTTTTGTGGATAACGCATGTTAGGTCTAGGTTAGGCCGGGGATTTTCACTCATCAGACTCATACTTTCGCATTCTTCACATACTTGTTGGACGGATCCTGGGTTTTTTCTGGTTTGGATCACGTAGTAATGTGGGTCCACACTGAAACAGTCAATTAAACCTGGTTTCGATCAATATTTTAGAGAATAATTCATGTTAGGTCAAGGTTAGGTCTGGGATTTGCTCTCATCAGGCTCATTCTTTCGCATATTTCTCATACTTGATGGCTAGATCCTGGGCTTTTTCTGGATTGCATCACGTAGTAATGTGGGACCACACTGAAACAATCAACTAAACCTGGTCTTGATAAATATTTTAGAGGACAACGCATGTTAGGTCTAGGTTAGGCCTGGGATTTGCCCTCATCAGGGTCATACTTTCGCAGTTTTAACATGCATGTTGACCTGATCGAGGGTTTTTTCTGCTTTGGATGACGTAGTAAAGTGGTACCACAACTAAAACAGTCAATTAAGCCTGGTTTCGATCACTATTTTAGAGGATAACGCAAGTTAGGTCTGGGATAGGTCTGGGATTAGCCCTCATCAGACTCATACTTTCGCACACTTCACATACTCGTTGACAAGATCCTGGGTTTTTTTCTGCTTTGGATCACGTAGTAAAGTGGTACCACAACTAAAACAGTCGATTAAACCAGGTTTCGATCAATATTTTTGAGGATAACGCATGTTAGGTCTAGGTTAGCCCTGGGATTTTCACTCATCAGACTCATACTTTCACATTCTTCACATACTTGCTGAACGGATCCTGGGTTTTTTCTGGTTTGGATCGCGTAGTAATGTGGTACCACACTGAAACATTCAATTAAACCTGGTCTTGATAAATATTTTAGAGGATAACGCATGTTAGGTCTAGGTTAGCCCTGGGATTTTCACACATCAGACTCATACTTTCACATTCTTCACATACTTGTTGAACGGATCCTGGGTTTTTTCTGGTTTGGATCACGTAGTAATGTGGTACCACACTGAATCATTCAATTAAACCTGGTCTTGATAAATATTTTAGAGGATAACGCATGTTAGGTCTGGGATAGGTCTGGGATTTGCCCTCATCAGACTCATACTTTCGCACACTTCACATACTCGTTGAACAGATCCTGGGTTATTTTCTGGTTTGGATCACATAGTAATGTGGTACCACACTGAAACAGTCGATTAAACCAGGTTTCGATCAATATTTTTGAGGATAACGCATGTTAGGTCTAGGTTAGGCCTGGGATTTTCACTCATCAGACTCATACTTTCGCATTCTTCACATACTTGTTGAACGGATCCTGGGTTTTTACTGGTTTGGATCACGTAGTAATGTGGTACCACGCTGAAACAGTCAATTAAAACTGGTTTCGATCAATATCTTAGAGGATAACGCATGTCAGGCCTGGGTTAGGTCTAGGATTTGCCCTCATCAGGCTCATACTTTCGCATATTTCTCATACTTCATGGCTGGATCCTGGGCTCTTTCTGGATTGGATCACGTAGTAATGTGGTACGACACTGAAGCAGTCAATTAAACCTGGTTGTGATCAATATTTTAGAGAACAATTCATGTTAGGTCTAGGTTAGGTCTGGGATTTGCTCTCATCAGGCTCATTCTTTCGCATATTTCTCATACTTGATGGCTAGATCCTGGGCTTTTTCTGGATTGCATCACGTAGTAATGAAGTACAACACTGAAACAGTCAATTAAACCTGGTTTCCATCAATATTTTAGAGGACAACGCATGTTAGGTCTAGGTTAGGCCTGGGATTTGCCCTCATCAGGGTCATACTTTCGCAGTTTTAACATACATGTTGACCTGATCGAGGGTTTTTTCTGCTTTGGATCACGTAGTAAAGTGGTACCACACTGAAACAGTCCATTAAACCTGGTTTGGATCAATATTTTAGAGGATAACGCATGTTAGGTCTAGGTTAGCCCTGGGAGTTTCACTCATCAGACTCATACTTTCGCATTCTTCACATACTTGTTGAACAGATCCTGGGTTTTTTATGGTTTGGTTCACGTAGTAATGTGGTACCACACTGAAACATTCAATTAAACCTGGTCTTGATTAATATTTTAGAGGATAACGCATGTTAGGTCTGGGATAGGTCTGGGATTCGCCCTCATCAGGCTCATACTTTCGCATATTTCTCATACTTGATGCCTAGATCCTGGGTTTTTTTCCGGTTTGGGTCACGTAGTAGTGTGGTACCACGCTGAAACAGTCAATTAAAACTGGTTTCGATCAATATTTTAGAGGATAACGCATGTTAGGCCTGGGTTAGGTCTCGGATTTGCCCTCATCAGGCTCATACTTTCGCATATTTCTCATACTTCATGGCTGGATCCTGGGCTCTTTCTGGATTGGATCACGTAGTAATGTGGTACCACACTGAAGCAGTCAATTAAACCTGGTTGTGATCAATATTTTAGAGAACAATTCATGTTAGGTCTAGGTTAGGTCTGGGATTTGCTCTCATCAGGCTCATTCTTTCGCATATTTCTCATACTTGATGGCTAGATCCTGGGCATTTTCTGGATTGCATCACGTAGTAATGAAGTACAACACTGAAACTGTCAATTAAACCTGGTTTCCATCAATATCTTAGAGGACAACGCAAGTTAGGTCTGGGATAGGTCTGGGATTTGCCCTCATCAGACTCATACTTTCGCACACTTCACATACTCGTTGAACAGATCCTGGGTTATTTTCTGGTTTGGATCACATAGTAATGTGGTACCACACTGAAACAGTCGATTAAACCAGGTTTCGATCAATATTTTTGAGAATAACGCATGTTAGGCCTAGGTGAGGCCTGGGATTTGCCCTCATCAGGGTCATACTTTCGCAGTTTTGACATGCATGTTGCCCTGATCGTGTGTTTCTTCTGTTTTGGATCACGTAGTAAAGTGGTACCACAACTAAAACAGTCACTTAAACCTGGTTTCGATCACTATTTTAGAGGATAACGCAAGTTCGGTCTGGGATAGGTCTGGGATTAGCCCTCATCAGACTCATACTTTCGCACACTTCACATACTCGTTGACAAGATCCTGGGTTTTTTTCTGGTTTGGACCACGTAGTAATGTGGTACCACACTGAAACAGTCGATTAAACCTGGTTTCGATTAGTATTTCTGAGGATAACGCATGTTAGGTCTGAGATAGGTCTTGGATTTGCCCTCATCAAGCTCATACTTTTGCAGTTTTAACATGCATGTTGACCTGATCGAGGGTTTTTTCTGCTTTGGATCACGTAGTAAAGTGGTACCACACTAAAACAGTCAATTAAACCTGGTTTCGATCAATATTTTAGAGGATAACGCATGTCAGGTCTGGGTTAGGTCTAGGATTTGCCCTCGTCAGACGCATACTTTCGCATATTTCTCATACTTCATGGCTAGATCCCGGGCTATTTCTGGATTGGATCACGTAGTAATGTGGTACCACACTGAAACAGTCAATTAAACCTGGTTTCGATCAATATTTTAGAGGATAACGCAAGTTAGGTCTGGGATAGGTCTGGGATTTGCCCTCATCAGGCTCATACTTTCGCGTTTTTCACATACTTGTTGATCAGATCCTGGGTTTTTACTGGTTTGGATCACGTAGTAGTGTGGTACCACACTGAAACATTCAATTAAACCTGGCCTTGATAAATATTTTAGAGGATAACGCAAGTTAGGTCTGGGATAGGTCTGGGAATCGCCCTCATCAGGCTCATACTTCCGCATATTTCTCATACTTGATGGCTAGATCCTGGGCATTTTCTGGATTGCATCACGTAGTAATCAAGTACATCACTGAAACAGTCAATTAAACCTGGTTTCCATCAATATCTTAGAGGACAACGCAAGTTAGGTCTGGGATAGGTCTGGGATTTGCCCTCATCAGACTCATACTTTCGCACACTTCACATACTCGTTGAACAGATCCTGGGTTATTTTCTGGTTTGGATCACATAGTAATGTGGTACCACACTGAAACAGTCGATTAAACCAGGTTTCGATCAATATTTTAGAGGACAACGCATGTTAGGTCTAGGTTAGGCCTGGGATTTTCACTCATCAGACTCATACTTTCGCATTCTTCACATACTTGTTGGACGGATCCTGGGTTTTTTCTGGTTTGGATCACGTAGTAATGTGGGTCCACACTGAAACAGTCAATTAAACCTGGTTTCGATCAATATTTTAGAGAATAATTCATGTTAGGTCAAGGTTAGGTCTGGGATTTGCTCTCATCAGGCTCATTCTTTCGCATATTTCTCATACTTGATGGCTAGATCCTGGGCTTTTTCTGGATTGCATCACGTAGTAATGTGGGACCACACTGAAACAATCAACTAAACCTGGTCTTGATAAATATTTTAGAGGACAACGCATGTTAGGTCTAGGTTAGGCCTGGGATTTGCCCTCATCAGGGTCATACTTTCGCAGTTTTAACATGCATGTTGACCTGATCGAGGGTTTTTTCTGCTTTGGATGACGTAGTAAAGTGGTACCACAACTAAAACAGTCAATTAAGCCTGGTTTCGATCACTATTTTAGAGGATAACGCAAGTTAGGTCTGGGATAGGTCTGGGATTAGCCCTCATCAGACTCATACTTTCGCACACTTCACATACTCGTTGACAAGATCCTGGGTTTTTTTCTGCTTTGGATCACGTAGTAAAGTGGTACCACAACTAAAACAGTCGATTAAACCAGGTTTCGATCAATATTTTTGAGGATAACGCATGTTAGGTCTAGGTTAGCCCTGGGATTTTCACTCATCAGACTCATACTTTCACATTCTTCACATACTTGCTGAACGGATCCTGGGTTTTTTCTGGTTTGGATCGCGTAGTAATGTGGTACCACACTGAAACATTCAATTAAACCTGGTCTTGATAAATATTTTAGAGGATAACGCATGTTAGGTCTAGGTTAGCCCTGGGATTTTCACACATCAGACTCATACTTTCACATTCTTCACATACTTGTTGAACGGATCCTGGGTTTTTTCTGGTTTGGATCACGTAGTAATGTGGTACCACACTGAATCATTCAATTAAACCTGGTCTTGATAAATATTTTAGAGGATAACGCATGTTAGGTCTGGGATAGGTCTGGGATTTGCCCTCATCAGACTCATACTTTCGCACACTTCACATACTCGTTGAACAGATCCTGGGTTATTTTCTGGTTTGGATCACATAGTAATGTGGTACCACACTGAAACAGTCGATTAAACCAGGTTTCGATCAATATTTTTGAGGATAACGCATGTTAGGTCTAGGTTAGGCCTGGGATTTTCACTCATCAGACTCATACTTTCGCATTCTTCACATACTTGTTGAACGGATCCTGGGTTTTTACTGGTTTGGATCACGTAGTAATGTGGTACCACGCTGAAACAGTCAATTAAAACTGGTTTCGATCAATATCTTAGAGGATAACGCATGTCAGGCCTGGGTTAGGTCTAGGATTTGCCCTCATCAGGCTCATACTTTCGCATATTTCTCATACTTCATGGCTGGATCCTGGGCTCTTTCTGGATTGGATCACGTAGTAATGTGGTACGACACTGAAGCAGTCAATTAAACCTGGTTGTGATCAATATTTTAGAGAACAATTCATGTTAGGTCTAGGTTAGGTCTGGGATTTGCTCTCATCAGGCTCATTCTTTCGCATATTTCTCATACTTGATGGCTAGATCCTGGGCTTTTTCTGGATTGCATCACGTAGTAATGAAGTACAACACTGAAACAGTCAATTAAACCTGGTTTCCATCAATATTTTAGAGGACAACGCATGTTAGGTCTAGGTTAGGCCTGGGATTTGCCCTCATCAGGGTCATACTTTCGCAGTTTTAACATACATGTTGACCTGATCGAGGGTTTTTTCTGCTTTGGATCACGTAGTAAAGTGTGACCACACTGAAACAGTCCATTAAACCTGGTTTGGATCAATATTTTAGAGGATAACGCATGTTAGGTCTAGGTTAGCCCTGGGAGTTTCACTCATCAGACTCATACTTTCGCATTCTTCACATACTTGTTGAACAGATCCTGGGTTTTTTATGGTTTGGTTCACGTAGTAATGTGGTACCACACTGAAACATTCAATTAAACCTGGTCTTGATTAATATTTTAGAGGATAACGCATGTTAGGTCTGGGATAGGTCTGGGATTCGCCCTCATCAGGCTCATACTTTCGCATATTTCTCATACTTGATGCCTAGATCCTGGGTTTTTTTCCGGTTTGGGTCACGTAGTAGTGTGGTACCACACTGAAACAGTCGATTAAACCTGGTTTCGAACAATATTTTTTAGGATAACGCATGTTAGGTCTAGGTAAGGCCGGGGATTTTCCCTCATCAGGCTCATACTTTCGCATTCTTCACATACTTGTTGAACGGATCCTGGGTTTTTACTGGTTTGGATCACGTAGTAATGTGGTACCACGCTGAAACAGTCAATTAAAACTGGTTTCGATCAATATTTTAGAGGATAACGCATGTTAGGCCTGGGTTAGGTCTCGGATTTGCCCTCATCAGGCTCATACTTTCGCATATTTCTCATACTTCATGGCTGGATCCTGGGCTCTTTCTGGATTGGATCACGTAGTAATGTGGTACCACACTGAAGCAGTCAATTAAACCTGGTTGTGATCAATATTTTAGAGAACAATTCATGTTAGGTCTAGGTTAGGTCTGGGATTTGCTCTCATCAGGCTCATTCTTTCGCATATTTCTCATACTTGATGGCTAGATCCTGGGCATTTTCTGGATTGCATCACGTAGTAATGAAGTACAACACTGAAACTGTCAATTAAACCTGGTTTCCATCAATATCTTAGAGGACAACGCAAGTTAGGTCTGGGATAGGTCTGGGATTTGCCCTCATCAGACTGATACTTTCGCACACTTCACATACTCGTTGAACAGATCCTGGGTTATTTTCTGGTTTGGATCACATAGTAATGTGGTACCACACTGAAACAGTCGATTAAACCAGGTTTCGATCAATATTTTTGAGAATAACGCATGTTAGGCCTAGGTGAGGCCTGGGATTTGCCCTCATCAGGGTCATACTTTCGCAGTTTTGACATGCATGTTGCCCTGATCGTGTGTTTCTTCTGTTTTGGATCACGTAGTAAAGTGGTACCACAACTAAAACAGTCACTTAAACCTGGTTTCGATCACTATTTTAGAGGATAACGCAAGTTCGGTCTGGGATAGGTCTGGGATTAGCCCTCATCAGACTCATACTTTCGCACACTTCACATACTCGTTGACAAGATCCTGGGTTTTTTTCTGGTTTGGACCACGTAGTAATGTGGTACCACACTGAAACAGTCGATTAAACCTGGTTTCGATTAGTATTTCTGAGGATAACGCATGTTAGGTCTGAGATAGGTCTTGGATTTGCCCTCATCAAGCTCATACTTTTGCAGTTTTAACATGCATGTTGACCTGATCGAGGGTTTTTTCTGCTTTGGATCACGTAGTAAAGTGGTACCACACTAAAACAGTCAATTAAACCTGGTTTCGATCAATATTTTAGAGGATAACGCATGTCAGGTCTGGGTTAGGTCTAGGATTTGCCCTCGTCAGACGCATACTTTCGCATATTTCTCATACTTCATGGCTAGATCCCGGGCTATTTCTGGATTGGATCACGTAGTAATGTGGTACCACACTGAAACAGTCAATTAAACCTGGTTTCGATCAATATTTTAGAGGATAACGCAAGTTAGGTCTGGGATAGGTCTGGGATTTGCCCTCATCAGGCTCATACTTTCGCGTTTTTCACATACTTGTTGATCAGATCCTGGGTTTTTACTGGTTTGGATCACGTAGTAGTGTGGTACCACACTGAAACATTCAATTAAACCTGGCCTTGATAAATATTTTAGAGGATAACGCAAGTTAGGTCTGGGATAGGTCTGGGAATCGCCCTCATCAGGCTCATACTTCCGCATATTTCTCATACTTGATGGCTAGATCCTGGGCATTTTCTGGATTGCATCACGTAGTAATCAAGTACATCACTGAAACAGTCAATTAAACCTGGTTTCCATCAATATCTTAGAGGACAACGCAAGTTAGGTCTGGGATAGGTCTGGGATTTGCCCTCATCAGACTCATACTTTCGCACACTTCACATACTCGTTGAACAGATCCTGGGTTATTTTCTGGTTTGGATCACATAGTAATGTGGTACCACACTGAAAC
The DNA here is from genome assembly GCF_051014445.1 of Colletes latitarsis. Classification (NCBI taxonomy): domain Eukaryota; kingdom Metazoa; phylum Arthropoda; class Insecta; order Hymenoptera; family Colletidae; genus Colletes; species Colletes latitarsis. The sequence goes on along the minus strand of NW_027488373.1, from coordinate 9,009,538 downwards.
AGTCGATTAAACCAGGTTTCGATCAATATTTTAGAGGACAACGCATGTTAGGTCTAGGTTAGGCCTGGGATTTGCCCTCATCAGGGTCATACTTTCGCAGTTTTAACATACATGTTGACCTGATCGAGGGTTTTTTCTGCTTTGGATCACGTAGTAAAGTGGTACCACACTGAAACAGTCCATTAAACCTGGTTTGGATCAATATTTTAGAGGATAACGCATGTTAGGTCTAGGTTAGCCCTGGGATTTTCACTCATCAGACTCATACTTTCGCATTCTTCACATACTTGTTGAACAGATCCTGGGTTTTTTATGGTTTGGTTCACGTAGTAATGTGGTACCACACTGAAACATTCAATTAAACCTGGTCTTGATTAATATTTTAGAGGATAAGGCATGTTAGGTCTGGGATAGGTCTGGGATTCGCCCTCATCAGGCTCATACTTTCGCACACTTCACATACTCGTTGAACAGATCCTGGGTTTTTTCCGGTTTGGGTCACGTAGTAGTGTGGTACCACACTGAAACAGTCGATTAAACCTGGTTTCGAACAATATTTTTTAGGATAACGCATGTTAGGTCTAGGTTAGGCCGGGGATTTTCCCTCATCAGGCTCATACTTTCGCATTCTTCACATACTTGTTGAACGGATCCTGGGTTTTTACTGGTTTGGATCACGTAGTAATGTGGTACCACGCTGAAACAGTCAATTAAAACTGGTTTCGATCAATATTTTAGAGGATAACGCATGTTAGGCCTGGGTTAGGTCTCGGATTTGCCCTCATCAGGCTCATACTTTCGCATATTTCTCATACTTCATGGCTGGATCCTGGGCTCTTTCTGGATTGGATCACGTAGTAATGTGGTACCACACTGAAGCAGTCAATTAAACCTGGTTGTGATCAATATTTTAGAGAACAATTCATGTTAGGTCTAGGTTAGGTCTGGGATTTGCTCTCATCAGGCTCATTCTTTCGCATATTTCTCATACTTGATGGCTAGATCCTGGGCATTTTCTGGATTGCATCACGTAGTAATGAAGTACAACACTGAAACAGTCAATTAAACCTGGTTTCCATCAATATCTTAGAGGACAACGCAAGTTAGGTCTGGGATAGGTCTGGGATTTGCCCTCATCAGACTCATACTTTCGCACACTTCACATACTCGCTGAACAGATCCTGGGTTATTTTCTGGTTTGGATCACATAGTAATGTGGTACCACACTGAAACAGTCGATTAAACCAGGTTTCGATCAATATTTTTGAGGATAACGCATGTTAGGCCTAGGTGAGGCCTGGCATTTGCCCTCATCAGGGTCATACTTTCGCAGTTTTGACATGCATGTTGCCCTGATCGTGTGTTTCTTCTGTTTTGGATCACGTAGTAAAGTGCTACCACAACTAAAACAGTCACTTAAACCTGGTTTCGATCACTATTTTAGAGGATAACGCAAGTTAGGTCTGGGATAGGTCTGGGATTAGCCCTCATCAGACTCATACTTTCGCACACTTCACATACTCGTTGACAAGATCCTGGGTTTTTTTCTGGTTTGGACCACGTAGTAATGTGGTACCACACTGAAACAGTCAATTAAACCTGGTTTCGATCAATATTTTACAGGATAACGCATGTCAGGTCTGGGTTAGGTCTAGGATTTGCCCTCGTCAGACGCATACTTTCGCATATTTCTCATACTTCATGGCTAGATCCCGGGCTATTTCTGGATTGGATCACGTAGTAATGTGGTACCACACTGAAACAGTCAATTAAACCTGGTGTCGATCAATATTTTAGAGGATAACGCAAGTTAGTTCTGGGATAGGTCTGGGATTTGCCCTCATCAGGCTCATACTTTCGCGTTTTTCACATACTTGTTGATCAGATCCTGGGTTTTTACTGGTTTGGATCACGTAGTAGTGTGGTACCACACTGAAACATTCAATTAAACCTGGCCTTGATAAATATTTTAGAGGATAACGCAAGTTAGGTCTGGGATAGGTCTGGGAATCGCCCTCATCAGGCTCATACTTTCGCATATTTCTCATACTTGATGGCTAGATCCTGGGCATTTTCTGGATTGCATCACGTAGTAATGAAGTACAACACTGAAACAGTCAATTAAACCTGGTTTCCATCAATATCTTAGAGGACAACGCAAGTTAGGTCTGGGATAGGTCTGGGATTTGCCCTCATCAGACTCATACTTTCGCACACTTCACATACTCGTTGAACAGATCCTGGGTTATTTTCTGGTTTGGATCACATAGTAATGTGGTACCACACTGAAACAGTCGATTAAACCAGGTTTCGATCAATATTTTTGAGGATAACGCATGTTAGGTCTAGGTTAGCCCTGGGATTTTCACTCATCAGACTCATACTTTCACATTCTTCACATACTTGCTGAACGGATCCTGGGTTTTTTCTGGTTTGGATCGCGTAGTAATGTGGTACCACACTGAAACATTCAATTAAACCTGGTCTTGATAAATATTTTAGAGGATAACGCATGTTAGGTCTAGGTTAGCCCTGGGATTTTCACACATCAGACTCATACTTTCACATTCTTCAGATACTTGTTGAACGGATCCTGGGTTTTTTCTGGTTTGGATCACGTAGTAATGTGGTACCACACTGAATCATTCAATTAAACCTGGTCTTGATAAATATTTTAGAGGATAACGCATGTTAGGTCTGGGATAGGTCTGGGATTTGCCCTCATCAGACTCATACTTTCGCACACTTCACATACTCGTTGAACAGATCCTGGGTTATTTTCTGGTTTGGATCACATAGTAATGTGGTACCACACTGAAACAGTCGATTAAACCAGGTTTCGATCAATATTTTTGAGGATAACGCATGTTAGGTCTAGGTTAGGCCTGGGATTTTCACTCATCAGACTCATACTTTCGCATTCTTCACATACTTGTTGAACGGATCCTGGGTTTTTACTGGTTTGGATCACGTAGTAATGTGGTACCACGCTGAAACAGTCAATTAAAACTGGTTTCGATCAATATCTTAGAGGATAACGCATGTCAGGCCTGGGTTAGGTCTAGGATTTGCCCTCATCAGGCTCATACTTTCGCATATTTCTCATACTTCATGGCTGGATCCTGGGCTCTTTCTGGATTGGATCACGTAGTAATGTGGTACGACACTGAAGCAGTCAATTAAACCTGGTTGTGATCAATATTTTAGAGAACAATTCATGTTAGGTCTAGGTTAGGTCTGGGATTTGCTCTCATCAGGCTCATTCTTTCGCATATTTCTCATACTTGATGGCTAGATCCTGGGCTTTTTCTGGATTGCATCACGTAGTAATGAAGTACAACACTGAAACAGTCAATTAAACCTGGTTTCCATCAATATTTTAGAGGACAACGCATGTTAGGTCTAGGTTAGGCCTGGGATTTGCCCTCATCAGGGTCATACTTTCGCAGTTTTAACATACATGTTGACCTGATCGAGGGTTTTTTCTGCTTTGGATCACGTAGTAAAGTGGTACCACACTGAAACAGTCCATTAAACCTGGTTTGGATCAATATTTTAGAGGATAACGCATGTTAGGTCTAGGTTAGCCCTGGGAGTTTCACTCATCAGACTCATACTTTCGCATTCTTCACATACTTGTTGAACAGATCCTGGGTTTTTTATGGTTTGGTTCACGTAGTAATGTGGTACCACACTGAAACATTCAATTAAACCTGGTCTTGATTAATATTTTAGAGGATAACGCATGTTAGGTCTGGGATAGGTCTGGGATTCGCCCTCATCAGGCTCATACTTTCGCATATTTCTCATACTTGATGCCTAGATCCTGGGTTTTTTTCCGGTTTGGGTCACGTAGTAGTGTGGTACCACACTGAAACAGTCGATTAAACCTGGTTTCGAACAATATTTTTTAGGATAACGCATGTTAGGTCTAGGTAAGGCCGGGGATTTTCCCTCATCAGGCTCATACTTTCGCATTCTTCACATACTTGTTGAACGGATCCTGGGTTTTTACTGGTTTGGATCACGTAGTAATGTGGTACCACGCTGAAACAGTCAATTAAAACTGGTTTCGATCAATATTTTAGAGGATAACGCATGTTAGGCCTGGGTTAGGTCTCGGATTTGCCCTCATCAGGCTCATACTTTCGCATATTTCTCATACTTCATGGCTGGATCCTGGGCTCTTTCTGGATTGGATCACGTAGTAATGTGGTACCACACTGAAGCAGTCAATTAAACCTGGTTGTGATCAATATTTTAGAGAACAATTCATGTTAGGTCTAGGTTAGGTCTGGGATTTGCTCTCATCAGGCTCATTCTTTCGCATATTTCTCATACTTGATGGCTAGATCCTGGGCATTTTCTGGATTGCATCACGTAGTAATGAAGTACAACACTGAAACTGTCAATTAAACCTGGTTTCCATCAATATCTTAGAGGACAACGCAAGTTAGGTCTGGGATAGGTCTGGGATTTGCCCTCATCAGACTGATACTTTCGCACACTTCACATACTCGTTGAACAGATCCTGGGTTATTTTCTGGTTTGGATCACATAGTAATGTGGTACCACACTGAAACAGTCGATTAAACCAGGTTTCGATCAATATTTTTGAGAATAACGCATGTTAGGCCTAGGTGAGGCCTGGGATTTGCCCTCATCAGGGTCATACTTTCGCAGTTTTGACATGCATGTTGCCCTGATCGTGTGTTTCTTCTGTTTTGGATCACGTAGTAAAGTGGTACCACAACTAAAACAGTCACTTAAACCTGGTTTCGATCACTATTTTAGAGGATAACGCAAGTTAGGTCTGGGATAGGTCTGGGATTAGCCCTCATCAGACTCATACTTTCGCACACTTCACATACTCGTTGACAAGATCCTGGGTTTTTTTCTGGTTTGGACCACGTAGTAATGTGGTACCACACTGAAACAGTCGATTAAACCTGGTTTCGATTAGTATTTCTGAGGATAACGCATGTTAGGTCTGAGATAGGTCTTGGATTTGCCCTCATCAAGCTCATACTTTTGCAGTTTTAACATGCATGTTGACCTGATCGAGGGTTTTTTCTGCTTTGGATCACGTAGTAAAGTGGTACCACACTAAAACAGTCAATTAAACCTGGTTTCGATCAATATTTTAGAGGATAACGCATGTCAGGTCTGGGTTAGGTCTAGGATTTGCCCTCGTCAGACGCATACTTTCGCATATTTCTCATACTTCATGGCTAGATCCCGGGCATTTTCTGGATTGCATCACGTAGTAATCAAGTACAACACTGAAACAGTCAATTAAACCTGGTTTCCATCAATATCTTAGAGGACAACGCAAGTTAGGTCTGGGATAGGTCTGGGATTTGCCCTCATCAGACTCATACTTTCGCACACTTCACATACTCGTTGAACAGATCCTGGGTTTTTTTCTGGTTTGGACCACGTAGTAATGTGGTACCACACTGAAACAGTCGATTAAACCTGGTTTCGATTAGTATTTCTGAGGATAACGCATGTTAGGTCTGAGATAGGTCTTGGATTTGCCCTCATCAAGCTCATACTTTTGCAGTTTTAACATGCATGTTGACCTGATCGAGGGTTTTTTCTGCTTTGGATCACGTAGTAAAGTGGTACCACACTGAAACAGTCCATTAAACCTGGTTTGGATCAATATTTTAGAGGATAACGCATGTTAGGTCTAGGTTAGCCCTGGGAGTTTCACTCATCAGACTCATACTTTCGCATTCTTCACATACTTGTTGAACAGATCCTGGGTTTTTTATGGTTTGGTTCACGTAGTAATGTGGTACCACACTGAAACATTCAATTAAACCTGGCCTTGATAAATATTTTAGAGGATAACGCAAGTTAGGTCTGGGATAGGTCTGGGAATCGCCCTCATCAGGCTCATACTTCCGCATATTTCTCATACTTGATGGCTAGATCCTGGGCATTTTCTGGATTGCATCACGTAGTAATCAAGTACAACACTGAAACAGTCAATTAAACCTGGTTTCCATCAATATCTTAGAGGACAACGCAAGTTAGGTCTGGGATAGGTCTGGGATTTGCCCTCATCAGACTCATACTTTCGCACACTTCACATACTCGTTGAACAGATCCTGGGTTATTTTCTGGTTTGGATCACATAGTAATGTGGTACCACACTGAAACAGTCGATTAAACCAGGTTTCGATCAATATTTTAGAGGACAACGCATGTTAGGTCTAGGTTAGGCCTGGGATTTGCCCTCATCAGGGTCATACTTTCGCAGTTTTAACATACATGTTGACCTGATCGAGGGTTTTTTCTGCTTTGGATCACGTAGTAAAGTGGTACCACACTGAAACAGTCCATTAAACCTGGTTTGGATCAATATTTTAGAGGATAACGCATGTTAGGTCTAGGTTAGCCCTGGGATTTTCACTCATCAGACTCATACTTTCGCATTCTTCACATACTTGTTGAACAGATCCTGGGTTTTTTATGGTTTGGTTCACGTAGTAATGTGGTACCACACTGAAACATTCAATTAAACCTGGTCTTGATTAATATTTTAGAGGATAAGGCATGTTAGGTCTGGGATAGGTCTGGGATTCGCCCTCATCAGGCTCATACTTTCGCACACTTCACATACTCGTTGAACAGATCCTGGGTTTTTTCCGGTTTGGGTCACGTAGTAGTGTGGTACCACACTGAAACAGTCGATTAAACCTGGTTTCGAACAATATTTTTTAGGATAACGCATGTTAGGTCTAGGTTAGGCCGGGGATTTTCCCTCATCAGGCTCATACTTTCGCATTCTTCACATACTTGTTGAACGGATCCTGGGTTTTTACTGGTTTGGATCACGTAGTAATGTGGTACCACGCTGAAACAGTCAATTAAAACTGGTTTCGATCAATATTTTAGAGGATAACGCATGTTAGGCCTGGGTTAGGTCTCGGATTTGCCCTCATCAGGCTCATACTTTCGCATATTTCTCATACTTCATGGCTGGATCCTGGGCTCTTTCTGGATTGGATCACGTAGTAATGTGGTACCACACTGAAGCAGTCAATTAAACCTGGTTGTGATCAATATTTTAGAGAACAATTCATGTTAGGTCTAGGTTAGGTCTGGGATTTGCTCTCATCAGGCTCATTCTTTCGCATATTTCTCATACTTGATGGCTAGATCCTGGGCATTTTCTGGATTGCATCACGTAGTAATGAAGTACAACACTGAAATAGTCAATTAAACCTGGTTTCCATCAATATCTTAGAGGACAACGCAAGTTAGGTCTGGGATAGGTCTGGGATTTGCCCTCATCAGACTCATACTTTCGCACACTTCACATACTCGCTGAACAGATCCTGGGTTATTTTCTGGTTTGGATCACATAGTAATGTGGTACCACACTGAAACAGTCGATTAAACCAGGTTTCGATCAATATTTTTGAGGATAACGCATGTTAGGCCTAGGTGAGGCCTGGCATTTGCCCTCATCAGGGTCATACTTTCGCAGTTTTGACATGCATGTTGCCCTGATCGTGTGTTTCTTCTGTTTTGGATCACGTAGTAAAGTGGTACCACAACTAAAACAGTCACTTAAACCTGGTTTCGATCACTATTTTAGAGGATAACGCAAGTTAGGTCTGGGATAGGTCTGGGATTAGCCCTCATCAGACTAATACTTTCGCACACTTCACATACTCGTTGACAAGATCCTGGGTTTTTTTCTGGTTTGGACCACGTAGTAATGTGGTACCACACTGAAACAGTCAATTAAACCTGGTTTCGATCAATATTTTACAGGATAACGCATGTCAGGTCTGGGTTAGGTCTAGGATTTGCCCTCGTCAGACGCATACTTTCGCATATTTCTCATACTTCATGGCTAGATCCCGGGCTATTTCTGGATTGGATCACGTAGTAATGTGGTACCACACTGAAACAGTCAATTAAACCTGGTGTCGATCAATATTTTAGAGGATAACGCAAGTTAGGTCTGGGATAGGTCTGGGATTTGCCCTCATCAGGCTCATACTTTCGCGTTTTTCACATACTTGTTGATCAGATCCTGGGTTTTTACTGGTTTGGATCACGTAGTAGTGTGGTACCACACTGAAACATTCAATTAAACCTGGCCTTGATAAATATTTTAGAGGATAACGCAAGTTAGGTCTGGGATAGGTCTGGGAATCGCCCTCATCAGGCTCATACTTTCGCATATTTCTCATACTTGATGGCTAGATCCTGGGCATTTTCTGGATTGCATCACGTAGTAATGAAGTACAACACTGAAACAGTCAATTAAACCTGGTTTCCATCAATATCTTAGAGGACAACGCAAGTTAGGTCTGGGATAGGTCTGGGATTTGCCCTCATCAGACTCATACTTTCGCACACTTCACATACTCGTTGAACAGATCCTGGGTTATTTTCTGGTTTGGATCACATAGTAATGTGGTACCACACTGAAACAGTCGATTAAACCAGGTTTCGATCAATATTTTTGAGGATAACGCATGTTAGGTCTAGGTTAGGCCTGGGATTTGCCCACATCAGGGTCATACTTTCGCAGTTTTAACATACATGTTGACCTGATCGAGGGTTTTTTCTGCTTTGGTTCACGTCGTAATGTGGTACCACACTGAAACATTCAATTAAACCTGGTCTTGATAAATATATTAGAGGATAACGCATGTTAGGTCTAGGTTAGCCCTGGGATTTTCACTCATCAGACTCATACTTTCACATTCTTCACATACTTGCTGAACGGATCCTGGGTTTTTTCTGGTTTGGATCGCGTAGTAATGTGGTACCACACTGAAACATTCAATTAAACCTGGTCTTGATAAATATTTTAGAGGATAACGCATGTTAGGTCTAGGTTAGCCCTGGGATTTTCACACATCAGACTCATACTTTCACATTCTTCACATACTTGTTGAACGGATCCTGGGTTTTTTCTGGTTTGGATCACGTAGTAATGTGGTACCACACTGAAACATTCAATTAAACCTGGTCTTGATAAATATTTTAGAGGATAGCGCATGTTAGGTCTAGGTTAGCCCTGGGATTTTCACTCATCAGACTCATACTTTCACATGCTTAACATACTTGTTGAACGGTTCCTGGGTTTTTTCTGGTTTGGATCACGTAGTAATGTGGGACCACACTGAAACAATCAATTAAACCTGGTCTTGATTAATATTTTAGAGGATAACGCATGTTAGGTCTGGGATAGGTCTGGGATTTGCCCTCATCAGACTCATACTTTCGCACACTTCACATACTTGTTGAACAGATCCTGGGTTATTTTCTGGTTTGGATCACATAGTAATGTGGTACCACACCGAAACAGACGATTAAACCAGGTTTCGATCAATATGTTTGAGGATAACGCATGTTAGGTCTAGGTTAGGCCGGGGTTTTTCACTCATCAGACTCATACATTCGCATTCTTCACATACTTGTTGAACGGATCCTGGGTTTTTACTGGTTTGGATCACGTAGTAATGTGGTACCACACTGAAACATTCAATTATACCTGGTCTTGATAAATATTTTAGAGGATAACGCATGTTAGGTCCGGGATAGGTCTGGGATTTGCCCTCATCAGACTCATACTTTCGCACACTTCACATACTTGTTGAACAGATCCTGGGTTATTTTCTGGTTTGGATCACATTGTAATGTGGTACCACACTGAAACATTCAATTAAACCTGGTCTTGATAAATATTTTAGAGGATAACGCATGTTAGGTCTAGGTTAGCCCTGGGATTTTCACTCATCAGACTCATACTTTCACATTCTTAACATACTTGTTGAACGGTTCCTGGGTTTTTTCTGGTTTGGATCACGTAGTAATGTGGGACCACACTGAAACAATCAATTAAACCTGGTCTTGATTAATATTTTAGAGGACAACGCAAGTTAGGTCTGGGATAGGCCTGGGATTTGCCCACATCAGGGTCATACTTTCGCAGTTTTAACATACATGTTGACCTGATCGAGGGTTTTTTCTGCTTTGGTTCACGTAGTAATGTGGTACCACACTGAAACATTCAAATAAACCTGGTCTTGATAAATATATTAGAGGATAACGCATGTTAGGTTTGGGTTAGGTCTTGGATTTGCCCTCATGAGGCTCATACTTTCGCATATTTTTCATACTTCATGGCTGGATCCTGGGCTATTTCTGGATTGGATCACGTAGTAATGTGGTACCACACTGAAGCAGTCAATTAAACCTGGTTTTGATCAATGTTTTAGAGGACAACGCATGTTAGGTCTAGGTTAGGCCTGGGATTTGCCCAAATCAGGGTCATACTTTCGCAGTTTTAACATACATGTTGACCTGATCGAGGGTTTTTTCTGCTTTTGTTCACGTAGTAATGTGGTACCACACTGAAACATTCAATTATACCTGGTCTTGATAAATATTTTAGAGGATAACGCATGTTAGGTCCGGGATAGGTCTGGGATTTGCCCTCATCAGACTCATACTTTCGCACACTTCACATACTCGTTGAACAGATCCTGGGTTATTTTCTGGTTTGGATCACATAGTAATGTGGTACCACACTGAAACAGTCGATTAAACCAGGTTTCGATCAATGTTTTTGAGGATAACGCATGTTAGGTCTAGGTTAGGCCTGGGGTTTTCACTCATCAGACTCATACTTTCGCATTCCTCACATACTTGTTGAACGGATCCTGGGTTATTACTGGTTTGGATCACGTAGTAATGTGGTACCACGCCGAAACAGTCAATTAAACCTGATTTCGATCAATATTTTAGAGGATAACGCAAGTTAGGTCTGGGATAGGTCTGGGATTTGCCCTCATCAGGCTCATACTTTCGCATATTTCTCATACTTCATGGCTAGACCCTGGGCTGTTTTTGGATTGTATCACGTAGTAATGTGGTACCACGCTGAAACAGTCAATTAAACCTGATTTCGATCAATATTTTTGAGGATAACGCATGTTAGGTCTGGGATAGGTCTGGGATTTGCCCTCATCAGGCTCATACTTTTGCAGTTTTAACATTCATGTTGACCTGATCGAGGGTTTTTTCTGCTTTGGATCACGTAGTAAAGTGGTACCACACTAAAACAGTCAATTAAACCTGGTTTCGATCAATATTTTAGAGGATAACGAAAGTTATGTCTAGTTTAGGCCTGGGATTTGCCCTCATCAGACTCATACTTTCGCATACTTCACATACTTGTTGAACAGATCCTGGGTTTTCACTGGTTTGGATCACGTAGTAATGTGGTACCACACTGAAACACTCAATTAAACCTGGTCTTGATAAATATTTTAGAGGATAACGCATGTTAGGTCTGGGTTAGGTCTAGGATTTGCCCCCATCAGGCTCATACTTTCGCATATTTCTCATACTTGATGGCTAGATCCTGGGCTTTTTCTGGATTGCATCACGTAGTACTGAAGTACAACACTGAAACAGTCAATTAAACCTGGTTTCCATCAATATTTTAGAGAATAATTCATGTTATGTCTAGGTTAGGTCTGGGATTTGCTCTCATCAGGCTCATTCTTTCGCATATTTCTCATACTTGATGGCTAGATCCTGGGCTTTTTCTGGATTGCATCACGTAGTACTGAAGTACAACACTGAAACAGTCAATTAAACCTGGTTTCCATCAATATTTTAGAGGATAACGCATGTTAGGTCTAGGTTAGCCCTGAGATTTTCACTCACCAGACTCATACTTTCGCATTCTTCACATACTTGTTGAACGGATCCTGGGATTTTTCTGGATTGGTACACGTAGTAATGTGGTACCACACTGAAACATTCAATTAAACCAGGTCTTGATAAATATTTTAGAGGAAGACGCATGTTAGGTCTGGGTCAGGTCTAGAATTTGCACTCATCAGGCTCATACTTTCGCATATTTCTCATACCTCATGGCTAGATCCTGGGCTATTTCTGGATTGTATCACGTAGTAACGTGGTACCACGCTGAAACAGTCAATTAAACCTGGTTTCGATCAATATTTTGGAGGATAACGCAAGTTAGGCCTGGGATAGGTCTGGGATTTGCCCTCATCAGGCTCATACTTTCGCGTTTTCCACATACTTGTTGAACTGAACCTGGGTTTTTTCTGGTTTGGATCACGTAGCAATGTGGTACCACACTGAAACAGTCAATAAAACCTGGTCTTGATAAATATTTTAGAGGATAACGCATGTTAGGTCTGGGATAGGTCTAGGATTTGCCCTCATCAGAATCATACTTTCGCACACTTCACACACTCGTTGAACAGATCCTGGGTTATTTTCTGGTTTGGATCACATAGCAATGTGGTACCACACTGAAACATTCAATTAAACCTGGTCTTGATAAATATTTTAGAGGATAACGCGTGTTAGGTTTGGGTTAGGTCTAGGATTTGTCCTCATCAGGCTCATACATTCGCATATTTCTCATACTTCATGGCAAGATCCTTGGTTGTTTCTGGATTGTATCGCGTAGTAATGTGGTACCACGCTGAAACAGTCAATTAAACCTGGTTTCGATCAATATTTTTGAGGATAACGCAAGTTAGGTCTGGGATAGGTCTGGGATTTGACCTCATCAGACTCATACTTTCGCACACTTCACATACTCGTTGAACAGATCCTGGGTTATTTTCTGGTTTGGATCTAATAGTAATGTGGTACCACACTGAAATAGTCAATTAAACCTGGTCTTGATAAATATTTTAGAGGATAACGCATGTTAGGTCTGGGATAGGTCTAGGATTTGCCCTCATCAGACTCATACTTTCGCACACTTCACATACTCGTTGAACAGATCCTGGGTTTTTTCTGGTTTGGTACACGTAGTAATGTGGTACCACACTGAAACAGTCGATTAAACCAGGTTTCGATCAATATCTTAGAGGATAACGCATGTTAAGTCTGGGATAGGTCTGGGATTTTCACACATCAGACTCATACTTTCGCATTCTTCACATACTTGTTGAACGGATCGTGGGTTTTTTCTGGTTTGGATCACGTAGTAATGTGGGACCACACTGAGACAGTCAATTAAACCTGGTCATGGTAAATATTTTAGAGGATAACGCATGTTAGGTCTGGGTTAGGTCTGGGATTTGCTCTCATCAGGCTCATTCTTTCGCATATTTCTCATACTTGATGGCTAGATCCTGGGCTTTTTCTGGATTGCATCACGTAGTAATGAAGTACATCACTGAGACACTCAATTAAACCTAGTTTCCATCTATATCTTAGAGGACAACGCAAGTTAGGTCTGGGATAGGTCTGGGATTTGCCCTCATCAGGGTCATACTTTCGCAGTTCTAACATACATGTTGACCTGATCGAGTGTTTTTTCTGCTTTGTATCGCGTAGTAATGTGGTACCACGCTGAAACAGTCAATTAAACCTGGTTTCGATCAATATTTTTGAGGATAACGCAAGTTAGGTCTGGGATAGGTCTGGGATTTGACCTCATCAGACTCATACTTTCGCACACTTCACATACTCGTTGAACAGATCCTGGGTTATTTTCTGGTTTGGATCTAATAGTAATGTGGTACCACACTGAAATAGTCAATTAAACCTGGTCTTGATAAATATTTTAGAGGATAACGCATGTTAGGTCTGGGATAGGTCTAGGATTTGCCCTCATCAGACTCATACTTTCGCACACTTCACATACTCGTTGAACAGATCCTGGGTTTTTTCTGGTTTGGTACACGTAGTAATGTGGTACCACACTGAAACAGTCGATTAAACCAGGTTTCGATCAATATCTTAGAGGATAACGCATGTTAAGTCTGGGATAGGTCTGGGATTTTCACTCATCAGACTCATACTTTCGCATTCTTCACATACTTGTTGAACGGATCGTGGGTTTTTTCTGGTTTGGATCACGTAGTAATGTGGGACCACACTGAGACAGTCAATTAAACCTGATTTCGATCAATATTTTTGAGGATAACGCATGTTAGGTCCGGGATAGGTCTGGGATTTGCCCTCATCAGACTCATACTTTCGCATACTTCACATACTTGTTGAACAGATCCTGGGGGTTTTTCTGGTTTGGATCACGTAGTAATATGGAACCACACTGAAACAGTCGATTAAACCTGGTTTCGATTAATATTTTTGAGGATAACGCATGTTAGGTCTGGGATAGGTCTGGGATTCGCCCTCATCAGGTTCATACTTTCGCATATGTCTCATACTTGATGGCTAGATCGTGGGCTTTTTCTGGATTGCATCACGTAGTAAAGTGGTACCACATTGAAACAGTCCATTAAACCTGGTTTGGATCAATATTTTAGAGGATAACGCATGTTAGGTCTAGGTTAGGTTTTGGATTTTCACTCATCAGACTCATACTTTCGCATTCTTCACATACTTGTTGAACGGATCCTGGGTTTTCACTGGTTTGGATCACGTAGTAATGTGGTACCACACTGAAACACTCAATTAAACCTGGTCTTGATAAATATTTTAGAGGATAACGCATGTTAGGTCTGGGTTAGGTCTAGGATTTGCCCTCGTCAGACTCATACTTTCGCATATTTCTCATACTTCATGGCTAGATCCTGGGCTATTTCTGGAGTGGATCACGTAGTAATATGGTACCACACTGAAACAGTCGATTAAACCTGGTCATGATAAATATTTTAGAGCATAACGCATTTTAGGTCTGGGTTAGGTCTAGGATTTGCCCTCGTCAGGCTCATACTTTCGCATATTTCTCATACTTCATGGCTAGATCCTGGGCTATTTCTGGAGTGGATCACGTAGTAATATGGTACCACACTGAAACAGTCGATTAAACCTGGTCATGATAAATATTTTAGCGGATAACGCATGTTAGGTTTGGGTTAGGTCTAGGATTTGCCCTCGTCAGGCTCATTCTTTCGCATATTTCTCATACTTGATGGCTAGATCCTGGGCTATTTCTGGATTGGATCACGTAGTAATGTGGTACCACACTGAAACAGTCAATTAAACCTGGTTTCGATCAATATTTTAGAGAATAATTCATGTTATGTCTAGGTTAGGTCTGGGATTTGCTCTCATCAGGCTCATTCTTTCGCATATTTCTCATACTTGATGGCTAGATCCTGGGCTTTTTCTGGATTGCATCACGTAGTACTGAAGTACAACACTGAAACAGTCAATTAAACCTGGTTTCCATCAATATTTTAGAGGATAACGCATGTTAGGTCTAGGTTAGCCCTGAGATTTTCACTCACCAGACTCATACTTTCGCATTCTTCACATACTTGTTGAACGGATCCTGGGATTTTTCTGGATTGGTACACGTAGTAATGTGGTACCACACTGAAACATTCAATTAAACCAGGTCTTGATAAATATTTTAGAGGAAGACGCATGTTAGGTCTGGGTCAGGTCTAGAATTTGCACTCATCAGGCTCATACTTTCGCATATTTCTCATACCTCATGGCTAGATCCTGGGCTATTTCTGGATTGTATCACGTAGTAACGTGGTACCACGCTGAAACAGTCAATTAAACCTGGTTTCGATCAATATTTTGGAGGATAACGCAAGTTAGGCCTGGGATAGGTCTGGGATTTGCCCTCATCAGGCTCATACTTTCGCGTTTTCCACATACTTGTTGAACTGATCCTGGGTTTTTTCTGGTTTGGATCACGTAGCAATGTGGTACCACACTGAAACAGTCAATAAAACCTGGTCTTGATAAATATTTTAGAGGATAACGCATGTTAGGTCTGGGATAGGTCTAGGATTTGCCCTCATCAGAATCATACTTTCGCACACTTCACACACTCGTTGAACAGATCCTGGGTTATTTTCTGGTTTGGATCACATAGCAATGTGGTACCACACTGAAACATTCAATTAAACCTGGTCTTGATAAATATTTTAGAGGATAACGCATGTTAGGTTTGGGTTAGGTCTAGGATTTGTCCTCATCAGGCTCATACATTCGCATATTTCTCATACTTCATGGCAAGATCCTTGGTTGTTTCTGGATTGTATCGCGTAGTAATGTGGTACCACGCTGAAACAGTCAATTAAACCTGGTTTCGATCAATATTTTTGAGGATAACGCAAGTTAGGTCTGGGATAGGTCTGGGATTTGACCTCATCAGACTCATACTTTCGCACACTTCACATACTCGTTGAACAGATCCTGGGTTATTTTCTGGTTTGGATCTAATAGTAATGTGGTACCACACTGAAATAGTCAATTAAACCTGGTCTTGATAAATATTTTAGAGGATAACGCATGTTAGGTCTGGGATAGGTCTAGGATTTGCCCTCATCAGACTCATACTTTCGCACACTTCACATACTCGTTGAACAGATCCTGGGTTTTTTCTGGTTTGGTACACGTAGTAATGTGGTACCACACTGAAACAGTCGATTAAACCAGGTTTCGATCAATATCTTAGAGGATAACGCATGTTAAGTCTGGGATAGGTCTGGGATTTTCACTCATCAGACTCATACTTTCGCATTCTTCACATACTTGTTGAACGGATCGTGGGTTTTTTCTGGTTTGGATCACGTAGTAATGTGGGACCACACTGAGACAGTCAATTAAACCTGGTCATGGTAAATATTTTAGAGGATAACGCATGTTAGGTCTGGGTTAGGTCTGGGATTTGCTCTCATCAGGCTCATTCTTTCGCATATTTCTCATACTTGATGGCTAGATCCTGGGCTTTTTCTGGATTGCATCACGTAGTAATGAAGTACATCACTGAGACACTCAATTAAACCTAGTTTCCATCTATATCTTAGAGGACAACGCAAGTTAGGTCTGGGATAGGTCTGGGATTTGCCCTCATCAGGGTCATACTTTCGCAGTTCTAACATACATGTTGACCTGATCGAGTGTTTTTTCTGCTTTGGATCACGTAGTAAAGTGGTACCCCACTGAAACAGTCCATTAAACCTGGTTTGGATCAATATTTTAGAGGATAACGCATGTTAGGTCTAGGTTAGGTCTGGGATTTTCACTCATCAGACTCATACTTTCGCATTCTTCACATACTTGTTGAACGGATCCTCGGTTTTTTCTGGTTTGGATCACGTAGTAATGTGGGACCACACTGAAACAATCAATTAAACCTGGTCATGGTAAATATTTTAAAGGATAACGCATGTTAGGTCTGGGTTAGGTCTAGGATTTGCCCTCGTCAGGCTCATACGTTCGCATATTTCTCATACTTCATGGCTAGATCCTGGGGTATTTCAGGATTGGATCACGTAGCAATGTGGTACCACACTGAAACAGTCAATTAAACCTGGTTTCCATCAATATTTTAGAGGACAACGCATGTTAGGTCTAGGTAAGGCCTGGGATTTGCCCTCATCAGGGTCATACTTTCGCAGTTTTAACATACATGTTGACCTGATCGAGGGTTCTTAATGCTTTGGATCACGTAGTAAAGTGGTACCACACTGAAACAGTCCATTAAACCTGGTTTGGATCAATATTTTAGATGATAACGCATGTTAGGTCTAGGTTAGGCCTGGGATTTTCAGTCATCAGACTCATACTTTCGCATTCTTCACATACTTGTTGAACGGATCCTGGGTTTTTTCTGGTTTGGTTCACGTAGTAATGTGGTACCACACTGAAACATTCAATTAAACCTGGTCTTGATAAATATATTGGAGGATAACGCATGTTAGGTTTGGTTTAGGTCTAGGATTTGTCCTCATCAGGCTCATACATTCGCATATTTCTCATACTTCATGGCTAGATCCTGGGCTGTTTCTGGATTGTATCACGTAGTAATGTGGGACCACACTGAAACAGTCAATTAAACCTGGTTTCGATCAATATTTTAGAGAATAATTCATGCTAGGTCTAGGTTAGGTCTGGGATTTGCTCTCATCAGGCTCATTCTTTCGCATATTTCTCATACTTGATGGCTAGATCCTGGGCTTTTTCTGGATTGCATCACGTAGTAATGAAGTACAACACTGAAACAGTCAATTAAACCTGGTTTCCATCAATATCTTAGAGGACAACGCAAGTTAGGTCAGGGATAGGTCTGGGATTTGCCCTCATCAGGGTCATACTTTCGCAGTTCTAACATACATGTTGACCTGATCGAGGGTTCTTAATGCTTTGGATCACGTAGTAAAGTGGTACCACACTGAAACAGTCCATTAAACCTGGTTTGGATCAATATTTTAGAGGATAACGCATGTTAGGTCTAGGTTAGCCCTGGGATTTTCACTCACCAGACTCATACTTTCGCATTCTTCACATACTTGTTGAACGGATCCTGGGATTTTTCTGGTTTGGTTCACGTAGTAATGTGGTACCACACTGAAACATTCAACTAAACCTGGTCTTGATGAATATTTTGGAGGATAACGCATGTTAGGTTTGGGTTAGGTCTAGGATTTGTCCTCATCAGGCTCATACATTGGCATATTTCTCATACTTCATGGCTAGATCCTGGGCTGTTTCTTGATTGAATCACGTAGTAATGTGGGACCACACTGAAACAGTCAATTAAACCAGGTTTCGATCAATATTTTAGAGAATAATTCATGCTAGGTCTAGGTTAGGTCTGGGATTTGCTCTCATCAGGCTCATTCTTTCGCATATTTCTCATACTTGATGGCTAGATCCTGGGCTTTTTCTGGATTGCATCACGTAGTAATGAAGTACAACACTGAAACAGTCAATTAAACCTGGTTTCCATCAATATCGTAGAGGACAACGCAAGTTAGGTCTGGGATAGGTCTGGGATTTGCCCTCATCAGGGTCATACTTTCGCAGTTCTAACATACATGTTGACCTGATCGAGTGTTTTTTCTGCTTTGGATCACGTAGTAAAGTGGTACCACACTGAAACAGTCCATTAAACCTGGTTTGGATCAATATTTTAGAGGATAACGCATGTTAGGTCTAGGTTAGGTCTGGGATTTTCACTCATCAGGCTCATACTTTCGCATATTTCTCATACTTCATGGCTAGATCCTGGGGTACTTCTGGATTGGATCACGTAGCAATGTGGTACCACACTGAAACAGTCAATTAAACCTGGTCATGATAAATATTTTAGAGGATAACGCAAGTTAGGCCTGGGGTAGGTCTGGGATTTGCGCTCATCAGGCTCATGCTTTCGCGTTTTTCACATACTTGTTGAACAGATCCTGGGTTTTTTCCGGTTAGGATCACGTAGTAGTGTGGTACCACACTGAAACAGTCAATTAAACCTGGTTTCCATCAATATTTTAGAGGACAACGCATGTTAGGTCTAGGTAAGGCCTGGGATTTGCCCTCATCAGGGTCATACTTTCGCAGTGTTAACATACATGTTGACCTGCTCGAGGATTCTTAATGCTTTGGATCAAGTAGTAATGTGGTACCACACTGAAACAGTCCATTAAACCTGGTTTGGATCAATATTTTAGAGGATAACGCATGTTAGGTCTAGGTTAGCCCTGGGATTTTCAGTCATCAGACTCATACTTTCGCATTCTTCACATACTTGTTGAACGGATCCTGGGTTTTTTCTGGTTTGGTTCACGTAGTAATGTGGTACCACACTGAAACATTTAATTAAACCTGGTCTTGATAAATATTTTGGAGGATAACGCAAGTTAGGTCTGGGATAGGTCTGGGATTTTCACACATCAGACTCATACTTTCGCATTCTTCACATACTTGTTGAACGGATCCTGGGTTTTTTCTGGTTTGGTTCACGTAGTAATGTGGTACCAGACTGGAACATTCAATTAAATCTGGTCTTGATAAATATTTCAGAGGATAACGCATGTTAGGTTTGGGTTAGGTCTAGGATTTGCCCTCATCAGGCTCATACTTTCGCATATTTCTCATACTTCATGGCTAGATCCTGTGCTGTTTCTGTATTGTATCACGTAGTAATGTGGTACCACGCTGAAACAGTCAATTAAACCTGGTTTCGTTCAATATTTTAGAGGATAACGCAAGTTAGGTCTGGGATAGGTCTGGGAATTACCCTCATCAGGCTCATGCTTTCGCGTTTTTCACATACTTGTTGAACAGATCATGGGTTTTTTCCGGTTTGGGTCACGTAGTAGTGTGGTACCACACTGAAACAGTCGATTAAACCTGGTTTCGATCAATATTTTTGAGGATAACGCTTGCTGGGTCTAGGTTAGGCCAGGGATTTTCACTCATCAGACTCATACTTTCGCATTCTTCACATACTTGTTGAACGGATCCTGGGTTTTTTCTGGTTTGGATCACGTAGTAATGTGGGACCACACTGAAACAATCAATTAAACCTGGTCATGATAAATATTTTCGAGGATAACGCATGTTAGGTTTGAGTTAGGTCAAGGATTTGCCCTCATCATGCTCATACTTTCGCATATTTCTCATACTTCATGGCTAGATCCTGGGCTGTTTCTGGATTGTATCACGTGGTAATGTGGTACCACGCTGAAACAGTCAATTAAGCCTGATTTCGATCAATATTTTAGAGGATAACGCAAGTTAGGTCTGGGATAGGTCTGGGATTCGCCATCATCAGGCTCATACTTTCGCATATTTCTCATACTTGATGGCTAGATCCTGGGCTTTTTCTGGATTGCATCACGCAGTAATGAAGTACAACATTGAAACAGTCAATTCAACCTGGTTTCCATCAATATCTTAGAGGACAACGCAAGTTAGGTCTGGGATAGGTCTGGGATTTGCCCTCATCAGGCACATACTTTCGCGTTTTTCACATACTTGTTGAACAGATCCTGGGTTTTTTCTAGTTTGGATCACGTAGTAGTGTGGTACCACACTGAAATAGTCAATTAAACCTGGTCTTAATAAATATTTTAGAGGATAACGCATGTTAGGTCTGGGATAGGTCTAGGATTTGCCTTCATCAGACTCATACTTTCGCACACTTCACATACTCGTTGAACAGATCCTGGATTATTTTCTGGTTTGGATCACATAGTAATGTGGAACCACACTGAAACAGTCGATTAAACCAGGTTTCGATCAATATTTTTGAGGATAACGCATGTTAGGTCTAGGTTAGGCCTGGGATTTTCACTCATCAGACTCATACTTTCGCATTCTTCACATACTTGTTGAACGGATCCTGGGTTTTTTCTGGTTTGGATCATGTAGTAATGTGGGGCCACACTGAAACAATCAATTAAACCTGGTCATGATAAATATTTTAGAGGATAACGCATGTTAGGTCTGGGTTAGGTCTAGGATTTGCCCTCGTCAGGCTCATACTTTCGCATATTTCTCATACTTCATTGCTAGATCCTGAGCTATTTCTGGATTGGATCACGTAGTAATGTGGTACCACACTGAAACAGTCAATTAAACCTGGTTTCGATCAATATTTTAGAGAATAATTCATGTTATGTCTAGGTTAGGTCTGGGATTTGCTCTCATCAGGCTCATTCTTTCGCATATTTCTTATACTTGATGGCTAGATCCTGGGCTATTTCTGGATTGTATCACGTAGTAACGTGGTACCACGCTGAAACAGTCAATTAAACCTGGTCTTGATAAATATTTTAGAGGATAACGCATGTTAGGTCTGGGATAGGTCTAGGATTTGCCCTCATCAGACTCATACCTTCGCACACTTCACATACTCGTTGAACAGATCCTGGGTTATTTTCTGGTTTGGATCACATAGTAATGTGGTACCACACTGAAACAGTCGATTAAACCAGGTTTCGATCAATATTTTAGAGGATAACGCAAGTTAGGTCTGGGATAGGTCTGGGATTTGCCCTCATCAGGCTCATACTTTCGCGTTTTTCACATACTTGTTGAACTGATCCTGGGCTTTTACTGGTTTGGATCACGTAGTAATGTGGTACCACACTGAAACATTCAATTAAACCTGGTCTTGATAAATATTTTAGAGGATAACGCATGTTAGGTCTGGGATAGTTCTGGGATTTGCCCTCATCAGACTCATACCTTCGCACACTTCACATACTCGTTGAACAGATCCTGGGTTATTTTCTGGTTTGGATCACATAGTAATGTGGTAACACACTGAAACAGTCGATTAAACCTGGTTTCGAACAATATTTTTTAGGATAACGCATGTTAGGTCTAGGTTAGGCCGGGGATTATCCCTCATCAGGCTCATACTTTCGCATTCTTCACATACTTGTTGAACGGATCCTGGGTTTTTACTGGTTTGGATCACGTAGTAATGTGGTACCACGCTGAAACAGTCAATTAAAACTGGTTTCGATCAATATTTTAGAGGATAACGCATGTTAGGCCTGGGTTAGGTCTAGGATTTGCCCTCATCAGGCTCATACTTTCGCATATTTCTCATACTTCATGGCTGGATCCTGGGCTCTTTCTGGATTGGATCACGTAGTAATGTGGTACCACACTGAAGCAGTCAATTAAACCTGGTTGTGATGAATATTTTAGAGAACAATTCATGTTAGGTCTAGGTTAGGTCTGGGATTTGCTCTCATCAGGCTCATTCTTTCGCATATTTCTCATACTTGATGGCTAGATCCTGGGCTTTCTCTGGATTGCATCACGTAGTAATGAAGTACAACACTGAAACAGTCAATTAAACCTGGTTCCGATCAATGTTTTGGAGAATATTTCATGTTAGGTCTAGGTTAGGTCTGGGATTTGCTCTCATCAGGCTCATTCTTTCGCATATTTCTCATACTTGATGGCTAGAGCCTGGGCTTTTTCTGGATTGCATCACGTAGTAATGAAGAACAACACTGAAACAGTCAATTAAACCTGGTTTCCATCAATATTTTAGAGGACAACGCATGTTAGGTCTAGGTTACGCCTGGGATTTGCCCTCATCAGGGTCATACTTTCGCAGTTTTAACATACATGTTGACCTGATCGAGGGTTTCTTCTGCTTTGGATCACGTAGTAAAGTGGTACCACACTGAAACAGTCTATTAAACCTGGTTTGGATCAATATTTTAGAGGATAACGCATGTTAGGTCTAGGTTAGCCCTGGGATTTTCACTCATCAGACTCATACTTTCGCATTCTTCACATACTTGTTGTACGGATCCTGGGTTTGTACTGCTTTGGATCACGTAGTAATGAAGTGCAACACTGAAACAGTCAATTAAACCTGGTTTCCAACAATATTTTAGAGGACAACGCATGTTAGGTCTAGGTTAGGCCTGGGATTTGCCCACATCAGGGTCATACTTTTGCAGTTTTAACATACATGTTGACCTGATCGAGGGTTTTTTCTGCTTTGGTTCACGTAGTAATGTGGTACCACACTGAAACATTCAATTAAACCTGGTCTTGATAAATATAATAGAGGATAACGCATGTTAGGTTTGGGCTAGGTCTTGGATTTGCCCTCATCAGGCTCATACTTTCGCATATTTCTCATACTTCATGGCTAGACCCTGGGCTGTTTCTGGATTGTATCACGTAGTAATGTGGTACCACGCTGAAACAGTCAATTAAACCTGATTTCGATCAATATTTTAGAGGATAACGCAAGTTAGGTCTGGGATAGGTCTGGGATTCGCCCTCAACAGGCTCATACTTTCGCATATTTCTCATACTTGATGGCTAGATCCTGAGTTTTTTCCGGTTTGGGTCACGTAGTAGTGTGGTACCACACTGAAACAGTCAATTAAACCTGGTTTCCATCAATATCTTAGAGGACAACGCAAGTTAGGTCTGGGATAGGTCTGGGATTTGCCCTCATCAGACTCATACTTTCGCACCCTTCACATACTCGTTGAACAGATCCTGGGTTTTTTTCTGGTTTGGATCACGTAGTAATGTGGTACCACACTGAAACAGTCGATTAAACCTGGTTTCGATTAATATTTCTGAGGATAACGCATGTTAGGTCTGAGATAGGTCTGGGATTTGCCCTCATCAGGCTCATACTTTTGCAGTTTTAACATGCATGTTGACCTGATCGAGGGTTTTTTTCTTCTTTGGATCACGTAGTAAAGTGGTACCACACTAAAACAGTCAATTAAACCTGGTTTCGATCAATATTTTAGAGGATAACGCATGTTAGGTCTGGGTTAGGTCTGGGATTAGCCCTCATCAGACTCATACTTTCGCACCCTTCACACACTCGTTGACAAGATCCTGGGTTTTTTTCTGGTTTGGATCACGTAGTAATGTGGTACCACACTGAAACAGTCGATTAAACCTGGTTTCGATTAATATTTCTGAGGATAACGCTTGTTAGGTCTGGGATAGGTCTGGGATATGCCCTCATCAGACTCATACTTTCGCAAACTTCACATACTCGTTGAACAGATCCTGGGTTATTTTCTGGTTTGGATCACATAGTAATGTGGTACCACACTGAAACAGTCGATTAAACCAGGTTTCGATCAATGTTTTTGAGGATAACGCATGTTAGGTCTAGGTTAGGCCTGGGGTTTTCACTCATCAGACTCATACTTTCGCATTCTTCACATACTTGTTGAACGGATCCTGGGCTATTTCTGGATTGGATCAAGTAGTAATGTGTTGCCACACTGAAACAGTCAATTAAACCTGGTTTCGATCAATATTTTAGAGGATAATGCATGTTAGATCTGGGTTAGGTCTAGGATTTGCCCTCGTCAGACTCATACTTTCGCATATTTCTCATACTTCATGGCTAGGTCCTGGGCTATTTCTGGATTGGATCACGTAGTAATGTGGTACCACACTGAAACAGTCAATTAAACCTGGTTTCGATCAATATTTTAGAGGATAACGCAAGTTAGGTCTGGGATAGGTCTGGGATTTGCCCTCATCAGGCTCATACTTTCGCGTTTTTCACATACTTGTTGATCAGATCCTGGGCTTTTACTGGTTTGGATCATGTAGTAATGTGGTACCACACTGAAACATTCAATTAAACCTGGTCTTGATAAATATTTTAGAGGATAACGCATGTTAGGTCTGGGATAGGTCTGGGATTTGCCCTCATCAGACTCATACTTTCGCACACTTCACATACTCGTTGAACAGATCCTGGGCTATTTTCT
This sequence comes from Colletes latitarsis, assembly GCF_051014445.1. Classification (NCBI taxonomy): domain Eukaryota; kingdom Metazoa; phylum Arthropoda; class Insecta; order Hymenoptera; family Colletidae; genus Colletes; species Colletes latitarsis. Next base: position 8,984,552 of record NW_027488373.1, on the reverse strand, counting down.
GGTTTGGATCACATAGTAATGTGGTACCACACTGAAACAGTCGATTAAACCAGGTTTCGATCTATGTTTTTGAGGATAACGCATGTTAGGTCTAGCTTAGGCCTGGGGTTTTCACTCATCAGACTCATACTTTCGCATTCTTCACATACTTGTTGAACGGATCCTGGGCTACTTCTGAATTGGATCACGTAGTAATGTGTTGCCACACTGAAACAGTCAATTAAACCTGGTTTCGATCAATATTTTAGAGCATAACGCTTGTTAGGTCTGGGTTAGGTCTAGGATTTGCCCTCGTCAGGCTCATACTTTCGCATATTTCTCATACTTCATGGCTAGATCCTGGGCTATTTCTGGATTGGATCACGTAGTAATGTGGTACCACACTGAAACAGTCGATTAAACCAGGTTTCTGTCAATATTTTTGAGGATAACGCAAGTTAGATCTGGGATAGGTCTGGGATTTGCCCTCATCAGGCTCATACTTTCGCGTTTTTCACATACTTGTTGATCAGATCCTGGGCTTTTACTGGTTTGGATCACGTAGTAATGTGGTACCACACTGAAACATTCAATTAAACCTGGTCTTGATAAATATTTTAGAGGATAACGCATGTTAGGTCTGGGATAGTTCTGGGATTTGCCCTCATCAGACTCATACTTTCGCACACTTCACATACTCGTTGAACAGATCCTGGGTTATTTTGTGGTTTGGATCACATAGTAATGTGGTACCACACTGAAACAGTCGATTAAACCAGGTTTCGATCAATGTTTTTGAGGATAACGCATGTTAGGTCTAGGTTAGGCCTGGGGTTTTCACTCATCAGACTCATACTTTCGCATATTTCTCATACTTCATGGCTAGATCCTGGGCTATTTCTGGATTGGATCACGTAGTAATGTGGTGCCACACTGAAACAGTCGATTAAACCAGGTTTCTGTCAATATTTTTGAGGATAACGCAAGTTAGGTCTGGGATAGGTCTGGGATTTGCCCTCATCAGGCTCATACTTTCGCGTTTTTCACATACTTGTTGAACAGATCCTGGGTTTTTTCCGGTTTGGGTCACGTAGTTGTGTGGCACCACACTGAAACAGTCGATTAAACCTGGTTTCGATCAATATTTTTGAGGATAACGCATGTAAGGTCTAGGTTAGGCCGGGGATTTTCACTCATCAGACTCATACTTTCGCATTCTTCACATACTTGTTGAACGGATCCTGGGTTTTTTCTGGTTTGGTTCACGTAGTAATGTGGTACCACACTGAAACATTCAATTAAACCTGGTCTTGATAAATATTTTAGCGGATAACGCATGTTAGGTTTGGGTTAGGTCTAGGATTTGCCCTCATCAGGCTCATACTTTCGCATATTTCTCATACTTCATGGCTAGATCCTGGGCTTTTTCTGGATTGCATCACGTAGTAATGAAGTACAACACTGAAACAGTCAATTAAACCTGGTTTCCATCAATATCTTAGAGGACAACGCAAGTTAGGTCTGGGATAGGTCTGGGATTTGCCCTCATCAGGCTCATACTTTCGCGTTTTTCACATACTTGTTGATCAGATCCTGGCTTTTTACTGGTTTGGATCACGTAGTAATGTGGTACCACACTGAAACATTCAATTAAACCTGGCCTTGATAAATATTTTAGAGGATAACGCATGTTAGGTCTGGGATAGGTCTGGGATTTGCCCTCATCAGACTCATACTTTCGCACACTTCACATACTCGTTGAACAGATCCTGGATTATTTTCTGGTTTGGATCACATAGTAATGTGGTACCACACTGAAACAGTCGATTAAACCAGGTTTCGATCAATGTTTTTGAGGATAACGCATGTTAGGTCTCGGTTAGGCCTGGGGTTTTCACTCATCAGACTCATACTTTCGCATTCTTCACATACTTGTTGAACGGATCCTGGGTTTTTTCTGGTTTGGTTCACGTAGTAATGTGGTACCACACTGAAACATTCAATTAAACCTGGTCTTGATAAATATTTTAGAGGATAACGCATGTTAGGTTTGGGTTAGGTCTAGGATTTGCCCCCATCAGGCTCATACTTTCGCATATCTTTCATACTTCATGGCTAGATCCTGGGGTATTTCTGGATTGTATCACGTAGTAATGTGGTACCACGCTGAAACAGTCAATTAAACCCGATTTCGATCAATATTTTAGAGGATAACGCAAGTTAGGTCTGGGATAGGTCTGGGATTCGCCCTCATCAGGCTCATACTTTCGCATATTTCTCATACATGTTGACCTGATCGAGGGTTCTTAATGCTTTGGATCACGTAGTAAAGTGGTACCACACTGAAACAGTCCATTAAACCTGGTTTGGATCAATATTTTAGAGGATAACGCATGTTAGGTCTAGGTTAGGTCTGGGATTTTCACTCACCAGACTCATACTTTCGCATTCTTCACATACTTGTTGAACGGATCCTGGGTTTTTTCTGGTTTGGTTCACGTAGTAATGTGGTACCACACTGAAACATTCAACTAAACCTGGTCTTGATAAATATTTTGGAGGATAACGCATGTTAGGTTTGGGTTAGGTCTAGGATTTGTCCTCATCAGGCTCATACATTGGCATATTTCTCATACTTCATGGCTAGATCCTGGGCTGTTTCTTGATTGAATCACGTAGTAATGTGGGACCACACTGAAACAGTCAATTAAACCCGGTTTCGATCAATATTTTAGAGAATAATTCATGCTAGGTCTAGGTTAGGTCTGGGATTTGCTCTCATCAGGCTCATTCTTTCGCATATTTCTTATACTTGATGGCTAGATCCTGGGCTATTTCTGGATTGTATCACGTAGTAACGTGGTACCACGCTGAAACAGTCAATTAAACCTGGTCTTGATAAATATTTTAGAGGATAACGCATGTTAGGTCTGGGATAGGTCTAGGATTTGCCCTCATCAGACTCATACCTTCGCACACTTCACATACTCGTTGAACAGATCCTGGGTTATTTTCTGGTTTGGATCACATAGTAATGTGGTACCACACTGAAACAGTCGATTAAACCAGGTTTCGATCAATATTTTAGAGGATAACGCAAGTTAGGTCTGGGATAGGTCTGGGATTTGCCCTCATCAGGCTCATACTTTCGCGTTTTTCACATACTTGTTGAACTGATCCTGGGTTTTTTCTGGTTCGGATCACGTAGCAATGTGGTACCACACTGAAATAGTCAATTCAACCTCGTCTTGATAAATATTTTTGAGGATAACGCATGTTAGGCCTAGGTTAGGCCTGGGATTTGCCCTCATCAGACTCATACTTTCGCACACTTCACATACTCGTTGAACAGAACCTGGGTTATTTTCTGGTTTGGATCACATAGTAATGTGGTAACACACTGAAACAGTCGATTAAACCTGGTTTCGAACAATATTTTTTAGGATAACGCATGTTAGGTCTAGGTTAGGCCGGGGATTATCCCTCATCAGGCTCATACTTTCGCATTCTTCACATACTTGTTGAACGGATCCTGGGTTTTTACTGGTTTGGATCACGTAGTAATGTGGTACCACACTGAAACAGTCGATTGAACCAGGTTTCGATCAATGTTTTTGAGGATAACGCATGTTAGGTCTGGGATAGGTCTGGGATTTGCCCTCATCAGGCTCATACTTTCGCATATTTCTCATACTTCATGGCTGGATCCTGGGCTCTTTCTGGATTGGATCACGTAGTAATGTGGTACCACACTGAAGCAGTCAATTAAACCTGGTTGTGATGAATATTTTAGAGAACAATTCATGTTAGGTCTAGGTTAGGTCTGGGATTTGCTCTCATCAGGCTCATTCTTTCGCATATTTCTCATACTTGATGGCTAGATCCTGGGCTTTCTCTGGATTGCATCACGTAGTAATGAAGTACAACACTGAAACAGTCAATTAAACCTGGTTCCGATCAATGTTTTGGAGAATATTTCATGTTAGGTCTAGGTTAGGTCTGGGATTTGCTCTCATCAGGCTCATTCTTTCGCATATTTCTCATACTTGATGGCTAGAGCCTGGGCTTTTTCTGGATTGCATCACGTAGTAATGAAGAACAACACTGAAACAGTCAATTAAACCTGGTTTCCATCAATATTTTAGAGGACAACGCATGTTAGGTCTAGGTTACGCCTGGGATTTGCCCTCATCAGGGTCATACTTTCGCAGTTTTAACATACATGTTGACCTGATCGAGGGTTTCTTCTGCTTTGGATCACGTAGTAAAGTGGTACCACACTGAAACAGTCTATTAAACCTGGTTTGGATCAATATTTTAGAGGATAACGCATGTTAGGTCTAGGTTAGCCCTGGGATTTTCACTCATCAGACTCATACTTTCGCATTCTTCACATACTTGTTGTACGGATCCTGGGTTTTTACTGCTTTGGATCACGTAGTAATGAAGTGCAACACTGAAACAGTCAATTAAACCTGGTTTCCATCAATATTTTAGAGGACAACGCATGTTAGGTCTAGGTTAGGCCTGGGATTTGCCCACATCAGGGTCATACTTTCGCAGTTTTAACATACATGTTGACCTGATCGAGGGTTTTTTCTGCTTTGGTTCACGTAGTAATGTGGTACCACACTGAAACATTCAATTAAACCTGGTCTTGATAAATATAATAGAGGATAACGCATGTTAGGTTTGGGCTAGGTCTTGGATTTGCCCTCATCAGGCTCATACTTTCGCATATTTCTCATACTTCATGGCTAGACCCTGGGCTGTTTCTGGATTGTATCACGTAGTAATGTGGTACCACGCTGAAACAGTCAATTAAACCTGATTTCGATCAATATTTTAGAGGATAACGCAAGTTAGGTCTGGGATAGGTCTGGGATTCCCCCTCAACAGGCTCATACTTTCGCATATTTCTCATACTTGATGGCTAGATCCTGAGTTTTTTCCGGTTTGGGTCACGTAGTAGTGTGGTTCCACACTGAAACAGTCAATTAAACCTGGTTTCCATCAATATCTTAGAGGACAACGCAAGTTAGGTCTGGGATAGGTCTGGGATTTGCCCTCATCAGACTCATACTTTCGCACCCTTCACATACTCGTTGAACAGATCCTGGGTTTTTTTCTGGTTTGGATCACGTAGTAATGTGGTACCACACTGAAACAGTCGATTAAACCTGGTTTCGATTAATATTTCTGAGGATAACGCATGTTAGGTCTGAGATAGGTCTGGGATTTGCCCTCATCAGGCTCATACTTTTGCAGTTTTAACATGCATGTTGACCTGATCGAGGGTTTTTTTCTTCTTTGGATCACGTAGTAAAGTGGTACCACACTAAAACAGTCAATTAAACCTGGTTTCGATCAATATTTTAGAGGATAACGCATGTTAGGTCTGGGTTAGGTCTGGGATTAGCCCTCATCAGACTCATACTTTCGCACCCTTCACACACTCGTTGTCAAGATCCTGGGTTTTTTTCTGGTTTGGATCACGTAGTAATGTGGTACCACACTGAAACAGTCGATTAAACCTGGTTTCGATTAATATTTCTGAGGATAACGCTTGTTAGGTCTGGGATAGGTCTGGGATATGCCCTCATCAGACTCATACTTTCGCACACTTCACATACTCGTTGAACAGATCCTGGGTTATTTTCTGGTTTGGATCACATAGTAATGTGGTACCACACTGAAACAGTCGATTAAACCAGGTTTCGATCAATGTTTTTGAGGATAACGCATGTTAGGTCTAGGTTAGGCCTGGGGTTTTCACTCATCAGACTCATACTTTCGCATTCTTCACATACTTGTTGAACGGATCCTGGGCTATTTCTGGATTGGATCACGTAGTAATGTGTTGCCACACTGAAACAGTCAATTAAACCTGGTTTCGATCAATATTTTAGAGGATAATGCATGTTAGGTCTGGGTTAGGTCTAGGATTTGCCCTCGTCAGACTCATACTTTCGCATATTTCTCATACTTCATGGCTAGGTCCTGGGCTATTTCTGGATTGGATCACGTAGTAATGTGGTACCACACTGAAACAGTCAATTAAACCTGGTTTCGATCAATATTTTAGAGGATAACGCAAGTTAGGTCTGGGATAGGTCTGGGATTTGCCCTCATCAGGCTCATACTTTCGCGTTTTTCACATACTTGTTGATCAGATCCTGGGCTTTTACTGGTTTGGATCATGTAGTAATGTGGTACCACACTGAAACATTCAATTAAACCTGGTCTTGATAAATATTTTAGAGGATAACGCATGTTAGGTCTGGGATAGGTCTGGGATTTGCCCTCATCAGACTCATACTTTCGCACACTTCACATACTCGTTGAACAGATCCTGGGCTATTTTCTGGTTTGGATCACATAGTAATGTGGTACCACACTGAAACAGTCGATTAAACCAGGTTTCGATCTATGTTTTTGAGGATAACGCATGTTAGGTCTAGCTTAGGCCTGGGGTTTTCACTCATCAGACTCATACTTTCGCATTCTTCACATACTTGTTGAACGGATCCTGGGCTACTTCTGGATTGGATCACGTAGTAATGTGTTGCCACACTGAAGCAGTCAATTAAACCTGGTTTCGATCAATATTTTAGAGCATAACGCATGTTAGGTCTGGGTTAGGTCTAGGATTTGCCCTCGTCAGGCTCATACTTTCGCATATTTCTCATACTTCATGGCTAGATCCTGGGCTATTTCTGGATTGGATCACGTAGTAATGTGGTACCACACTGAAACAGTCGATTAAACCAGGTTTCTGTCAATATTTTTGAGGATAACGCAAGTTAGATCTGGGATAGGTCTGGGATTTGCCCTCATCAGGCTCATACTTTCGCGTTTTTCACATACTTGTTGATCAGATCCTGGGCTTTTACTGGTTTGGATCACGTAGTAATGTGGTACCACACTGAAACATTCAATTAAACCTGGTCATGATAAATATTTTAGAGGATAACGCATGTTAGGTCTGGGATAGTTCTGGGATTTGCCCTCATCAGACTCATACCTTCGCACACTTCACATACTCGTTGAACAGATCCTGGGTTATTTTCTGGTTTGGATCACATAGTAATGTGGTACCACACTGAAACAGTCGATTAAACCAGGTTTCGATCAATGTTTTTGAGGATAACGCATGTTAGGTCTAGGTTAGGCCTGGGGTTTTCACTCATCAGACTCATACTTTCGCATATTTCTCATACTTCATGGCTAGATCCTGGGCTATTTCTGGATTGGATCACGTAGTAATGTGGTGCCACACTGAAACAGTCGATTAAACCAGGTTTCTGTCAATATTTTTGAGGATAACGCAAGTTAGGTCTGGGATAGTTCTGGGATTTGCCCTCATCAGGCTCATACTTTCGCGTTTTTCACATACTTGTTGAACAGATCCTGGGTTTTTTCCGGTTTGGGTCACGTAGTTGTGTGGCACCACACTGAAACAGTCGATTAAACCTGGTTTCGATCAATATTTTTGAGGATAACGCATGTAAGGTCTAGGTTAGGCCGGGGATTTTCACTCATCAGACTCATACTTTCGCATTCTTCACATACTTGTTGAACGGATCCTGGGTTTTTTCTGGTTTGGTTCACGTAGTAATGTGGTACCACACTGAAACATTCAATTAAACCTGGTCTTGATAAATATTTTAGCGGATAACGCATGTTAGGTTTGGGTTAGGTCTAGGATTTGCCCTCATCAGGCTCATACTTTCGCATATTTCTCATACTTCATGGCTAGATCCTGGGCTTTTTCTGGATTGCATCACGTAGTAATGAAGTACAACACTGAAACAGTCAATTAAACCTGGTTTCCATCAATATCTTAGAGGACAACGCAAGTTAGGTCTGGGATAGGTCTGGGATTTGCCCTCATCAGGCTCATACTTTCGCGTTTTTCACATACTTGTTGATCAGACCCTGGCTTTTTACTGGTTTGGATCACGTAGTAATGTGGTACCACACTGAAACATTCAATTAACCCTGGCCTTGATAAATATTTTAGAGGATAACGCATGTTAGGTCTGGGATAGGTCTGGGATTTGCCCTCATCAGACTCATACTTTCGCACACTTCACATACTCGTTGAACAGATCCTGGATTATTTTCTGGTTTGGATCACATAGTAATGTGGTACCACACTGAAACAGTCGATTGAACCAGGTTTCGATCAATGTTTTTGAGGATAACGCATGTTAGGTCTCGGTTAGGCCTGGGGTTTTCACTCATCAGACTCATACTTTCGCATTCTTCACATACTTGTTGAACGGATCCTGGGTTTTTTCTGGTTTGGTTCACGTAGTAATGTGGTACCACACTGAAACATTCAATTAAACCTGGTCTTGATAAATATTTTAGAGGATAACGCATGTTAGGTTTGGGTTAGGTCTAGGATTTGCCCCCATCAGGCTCATACTTTCGCATATTTTTCATACTTCATGGCTAGATCCTGGGGTATTTCTGGATTGTATCACGTAGTAATGTGGTACCACGCTGAAACAGTCAATTAAACCTGATTTCGATCAATATTTTAGAGGATAACGCAAGTTAGGTCTGGGATAGGTCTGGGATTCGCCCTCATCAGGCTCATACTTTCGCATATTTCTCATACATGTTGACCTGATCGAGGGTTCTTAATGCTTTGGATCACGTAGTAAAGTGGTACCACACTGAAACAGTCCATTAAACCTGGTTTGGATCAATATTTTAGAGGATAACGCATGTTAGGTCTAGGTTAGGTCTGGGATTTTCACTCACCAGACTCATACTTTCGCATTCTTCACATACTTGTTGAACGGATCCTGGGTTTTTTCTGGTTTGGTTCACGTAGTAATGTGGTACCACACTGAAACATTCAACTAAACCTGGTCTTGATAAATATTTTGGAGGATAACGCATGTTAGGTTTGGGTTAGGTCTAGGATTTGTCCTCATCAGGCTCATACATTGGCATATTTCTCATACTTCATGGCTAGATCCTGGGCTGTTTCTTGATTGAATCACGTAGTAATGTGGGACCACACTGAAACAGTCAATTAAACCCGGTTTCGATCAATATTTTAGAGAATAATTCATGCTAGGTCTAGGTTAGGTCTGGGATTTGCTCTCATCAGGCTCATTCTTTCGCATATTTCTCATACTTGATGGCTAGATCCTGGGCTTTTTCTGGATTGCATCACGTAGTAATGAAGTACAACAATGAAACAGTCAATTAAACCTGGTTTCCATCAATATCTTAGAGGACAACGCAAGTTAGGTCTGGGATAGGTCTGGGATTTGCCCTCATCAGGGTCATACTTTCGCAGTTCTAACATACATGTTGACCTGATCGAGTGTTTTTTCTGCTTTGGATCACGTAGTAAAGTGGTACCACACTGAAACAGTCCATTAAACCTGGTTTGGATCAATATTTTAGAGGATAACGCATGTTAGGTCTAGGTTAGGTCTGGGATTTTCACTCATCAGGCTCATACTTTCGCATATTTCTCATACTTCATGGCTAGATCCTGGGGTACTTCTGGATTGGATCACGTAGCAATGTGGTACCACACTGAAACAGTCAATTAAACCTGGTCTTGATAAATATTTTAGAGGATAACGCAAGTTAGGTCTGGGATAGGTCTGGGATTTGCCCTCATCAGGCTCATACTTTCGCATATTTCTGATACTTCATGGCTAGATCCTGGGGTATTTCTGGATTGGATCACGTAGCAATGTGGTACCACACTGAAACAGTCAATTAAACCTGGTCTTGATAAATATTTTAGAGGATAACGCAAGTTAGGCCTGGGGTAGGTCTGGGATTTGCGCTCATCAGGCTCATACTTTCGCGTTTTTCACATACTTGTTGAACTGATCCTGGGTTTTTTCTGGGTTGGATCACGTAGCAATGTGGTACCACGCTGAAACAGTCAATTAAACCTGGTTTCGTTCAATATTTTAGAGGATAACGCAAGTTAGGTCTGGGATAGGTCTGGGATTTACCGTCATCAGGCTCATGCTTTCGCGTTTTTCACATACTTGTTGAACAGATCCTGGGTTTTTTCCGGTTTGGATCACGTAGTAGTGTGGTACCACACTGAAACAGTCAATTAAACCTGGTTTCGTTCAATATTTTTGAGGATAGCGCATGTTAGGTCTAGGTTAGGCCTGGGATTTTCAGTCATCAGACTCATACTTTCGCATTCTTCACATACTTGTTGAACGGATCCTGGGCTTTTTCTGGATTGCATCACGTAGTAATGAAGTACAACACTGAAACAGTCAATTAAACCTGGTTTCCATCAATATTTTAGAGGACAACGCATGTTAGGTCTAGGTAAGGCCTGGGATTTGCCCTCATCAGGGTCATACTTTCGCAGTGTTAACATACATGTTGACCTGCTCGAGGATTCTTAATGCTTTGGATCAAGTAGTAATGTGGTACCACACTGAAACAGTCCATTAAACCTGGTTTGGATCAATATTTTAGAGGATAACGCATGTTAGGTCTAGGTTAGCCCTGGGATTTTCAGTCATCAGACTCATACTTTCGCATTCTTCACATACTTGTTGAACGGATCCTGGGTTTTTTCTGGTTTGGTTCACGTAGTAATGTGGTACCACACTGAAACATTTAATTAAACCTGGTCTTGATAAATATTTTGGAGGATAACGCATGTTAGGTTAGGGTTAGGTCTAGGATTTGTCCTCATCAGGCTCATACATTCGCATATTTCTCATACTTCATGGCTAGATCCTGGGCTGTTTCTGGATTGAATCACGTAGTAATGTGGGACCACACTGAAACAGTCAATTAAACCTGGTTTCCATCAATATCTTAGAGGACAACGCAAGTTAGGTCTGGGATAGGTCTGGGATTTGCCCTCATCAGGGTCATACTTTCGCAGTTCCAACATACATGTTGACCTGATCGAGGGTTCTTAATGCTTTGGATCACGTAGTAAAGTGGTACCACACTGAAACAGTCCATTAAACCTGGTTTGGATCAATATTTTAGAGGATGACGCATGTTAGGTCTAGGTTAGGTCTGGGATTTTCACTCATCAGACTCATACTTTCGCACACTTCACATACTCGTTGAACGGATCCTGGGTTTTTTCTGGTTTGGATTACGTAGTAATGTGGGTCCACACTGAAACAATCAAATAAACCTGGTCTTGATAAATATTTTAGAGGATAACGCATGTTAGGTCTGCGTTAGGTCTAGGATTTGCCCTCGTCAGGCTCATACTTTCGCATATTTCTCATACTTCATGGCTAGATCCTGGGGTATTTCTGGATTGGATCACGTAGCAATGTGGTACCACACTGAAACAGTCAATTAAACCAGGTTTCGATCAATGTTTTTGAGGATATCGCATGTTAGGTCTCGGTTAGGCCTGGGGTTTTCACTCATCAGACTCATACTTTCGCATTCTTCACATACTTGTTGAACGGATCCTGGGTTTTTTCTGGTTTGGTTCACGTAGTAATGTGGTACCACACTGAAACATTCAACTAAACCTGGTCTTGATAAATATTTTGGAGGATAACGCATGTTAGGTTTGGGTTAGGTCTAGGATTTGTCCTCATCAGGCTCATACATTGGCATATTTCTCATACTTCATGGCTAGATCCTGGGCTGTTTCTTGATTGAATCACGTAGTAATGTGGGACCACACTGAAACAGTCAATTAAACCCGGTTTCGATCAATATTTTAGAGAATAATTCATGCTAGGTCTAGGTTAGGTCTGGGATTTGCTCTCATCAGGCTCATTCTTTCGCATATTTCTCATACTTGATGGCTAGATCCTGGGCTTTTTCTGGATTGCATCACGTAGTAATGAAGTACAACACTGAAACAGTCAATTAAACCTGGTTTCCATCAATATCTTAGAGGACAACGCAAGTTAGGTCTGGGATAGGTCTGGGATTTGCCCTCATCAGGATCATACTTTCGCAGTTCTAACATACATGTTGACCTGATCGAGGGTTCTTAATGCTTTGGATCACGTAGTAAAGTGGTACCACACTGAAACAGTCCATTAAACCTGGTTTGGATCAATATTTTAGAGGATGACGCATGTTAGGTCTAGGTTAGGTCTGGGATTTTCACTCATCAGACTCATACTTTCGCATTCTTCACATACTTGTTGAACGGATCCTGGGTTTTTTCTGGTTTGGATCACGTAGTAATGTGGGACCACACTGAAACAATCAATTAAACCTGGTCATGATAAATATTTTCGAGGATAACGCATGTTAGGTTTGAGTTAGGTCTAGGATTTGCCCTCATCATGCTCATACTTTCGCATATTTCTCATACTTCATGGCTAGATCCTGGGCTGTTTCTGGATTGTATCACGTGGTAATGTGGTACCACGCTGAAACAGTCAATTAAGCCTGATTTCGATCAATATTTTAGAGGATAACGCAAGTTAGGTCTGGGATAGGTCTGGGATTCGCCATCATCAGACTCATACTTTCGCACACTTCACATACTCGTTGAACAGATCCTGGATTATTTTCTGGTTTGGATCACATAGTAATGTGGTACCACACTGAAACAGTCGATTAAACCAGGTTTCGATCAATATTTTTGAGGATAACGCATGTTAGGTCTAGGTTAGGCCTGGGATTTTCACTCATCAGCCTCATACTTTCGCATTCTTCACATACTTGTTGAACGGATCCTGGGTTTTTTCTGGTTTGGATCATGTAGTAATGTGGGGCCACACTGAAACAATCAATTAAACCCGGTCATGATAAATATTTTAGAGGATAACGCATGTTAGGTCTGGGTTAGGTCTAGGATTTGCCCTCGTCAGGCTCATACTTTCGCATATTTCTCATACTTCATTGCTAGATCCTGAGCTATTGCTGGATTGGATCACGTAGTAATGTGGTACCACACTGAAACAGTCAATTAAACCTGGTTTCGATCAATATTTTAGAGAATAATTCATGTTATGTCTAGGTTAGGTCTGGGATTTGCTCTCATCATGCTCATTCTTTCGCATATTTCTTATACTTGATGGCTAGATCCTGGGCTATTTCTGGATTGTATCACGTAGTAACGTGGTACCACGCTGAAACAGTCAATTAAACCTGGTCTTGATAAATATTTTAGAGGATAACGCATGTTAGGTCTGGGATAGGTCTAGGATTTGCCCTCATCAGACTCATACCTTCGCACACTTCACATACTCGTTGAACAGATCCTGGGTTATTTTCTGGTTTGGATCACATACTAATGTGGTACCACACTGAAACAGTCGATTAAACCAGGTTTCGATCAATATTTTAGAGGATAACGCAAGTTAGGTCTGGGATAGGTCTGGGATTTGCCCTCATCAGGCTCATACTTTCGCGTTTTTCACATACTTGTTGAACTGATCCTGGGTTTTTTCTGGTTCGGATCACGTAGCAATGTGGTACCACACTGAAATAGTCAATTCAACCTCGTCTTGATAAATATTTTTGAGGATAACGCATGTTAGGCCTAGGTTAGGCCTGGGATTTGCCCTCATCAGACTCATACTTTCGCACACTTCACATACTCGTTGAACAGAACCTGGGTTACTTTCTGGTTTGGATCACATAGTAATGTGGTAACACACTGAAACAGTCGATTAAACCAGGTTTCGATCAATATTTTTGAGGATAACGCATGTTAGGTCTAGGTTAGGCCGGGGTTTTTCACTCATCAGACTCATACTTTCGCATTCTTCACATACTTGTTGAACGGATCCTGGGTTTTTACTGGTTTGTATCACGTAGTAATGTGGTACCACGCTGAAAGAGTCAATTAAAACTGGTTTCGATCAATATCTTAGAGGATAACGCATGTCAGGCCTGGGTTAGGTCTAGGATTTGCCCTCATCAGTCTCATACTTTCGCATATTTCTCATACTTCATGGCTGGATCCTGGGCTCTTTCTGGATTGGATCACGTAGTAATGTGGTACCACACTGAAGCAGTCAATTAAACCTGGTTGTGATCAATATTTTAGAGAACAATTCATGTTAGGTCTAGGTTAGGTATAGGATTTGTCCTCATCAGGCTCATACATTCGCATATTTCTCATACTTCATGGCTAGATCCTGGGCTGTTTCTGGATTGAATCACGTAGTAATGTGGGACCACACTGAAACAGTCAATTAAACCTGGTTTCCATCAATATCTTAGAGGACAACGCAAGTTAGGTCTGGGATAGGTCTGGGATTTGCCCTCATCAGGGTCATACTTTCGCAGTTCCAACATACATGTTGACCTGATCGAGGGTTCTTAATGCTTTGGATCACGTAGTAAAGTGGTACCACACTGAAACAGTCCATTAAACCTGGTTTGGATCAATATTTTAGAGGATGACGCATGTTAGGTCTAGGTTAGGTCTGGGATTTTCACTCATCAGACTCATACTTTCGCACACTTCACATACTCGTTGAACGGATCCTGGGTTTTTTCTGGTTTGGATTACGTAGTAATGTGGGTCCACACTGAAACAATCAAATAAACCTGGTCTTGATAAATATTTTAGAGGATAACGCATGTTAGGTCTGCGTTAGGTCTAGGATTTGCCCTCGTCAGGCTCATACTTTCGCATATTTCTCATACTTCATGGCTAGATCCTGGGGTATTTCTGGATTGGATCACGTAGCAATGTGGTACCACACTGAAACAGTCAATTAAACCAGGTTTCGATCAATGTTTTTGAGGATATCGCATGTTAGGTCTCGGTTAGGCCTGGGGTTTTCACTCATCAGACTCATACTTTCGCATTCTTCACATACTTGTTGAACGGCTCCTGGGTTTATTCTGGCTTGGATCACGTAGCAATGTGGTACCACACTGAAACAGTCAATTAAACCTGGTCTTGATAAATATTTTAGAGGATAACGCATGTTAGGTCTGGGATAGGTCTAGGATTTGCCCTCATCAGACTCATACTTTCGCACACTTCACATACTCGTTGAACAGATCCTGGGTTATTTTCTGGTTTGGATCACATAGTAATGTGGTACCACACTGAAACAGTCGATTATACCAGGTTTCGATCAATATTTTTGAGGATAACGCATGTTAGGTCTAGGTTAGGCCGGGGATTTTCACTCATCAGACTCATACTTTCGCATTCTTCACATACTTGTTGAACGGATCCTGGGTTTTTTCTGGTTTGGTTCACGTAGTAATGTGGTACCACACTGGAACATTCAATTAAATCTGGTCTTGATAAATATTTCAGAGGATAACGCATGTTAGGTTTGGGTTAGGTCTAGGATTTGCCCTCATCAGGCTCATACTTTCGCATATTTCTCATACTTCATGGCTAGATCCTGGGCTGTTTCTGGATTGTATCACGTGGTACTGTGGTACCACGCTGAAACAGTCAATTAAGCCTGATTTCGATCAATATTTTAGAGGATAACGCAAGTTAGGTCTGGGATAGGTCTGGGAATTACCCTCATCAGGCTCATGCTTTCGCGTTTTTCACATACTTGTTGAACAGATCATGGGTTTTTTCCGGTTTGGGTCACGTAGTAGTGTGGTACCACACTGAAACAGTCGATTAAACCTGGTTTCGATCAATATTTTTGAGGATAACGCTTGCTGGGTCTAGGTTAGGCCGGGGATTTTCACTCATCAGACTCATACTTTCGCATTCTTCACATACTTGTTGAACGGATCCTGGGTTTTTTCTGGTTTGGATCACGTAGTAATGTGGGACCACACTGAAACAATCAATTAAACCTGGTCATGATAAATATTTTCGAGGATAACGCATGTTAGGTTTGAGTTAGGTCTAGGATTTGCCCTCATCATGCTCATACTTTCGCATATTTCTCATACTTCATGGCTAGATCCTGGGCTGTTTCTGGATTGTATCACGTGGTACTGTGGTACCACGCTGAAACAGTCAATTAAGCCTGATTTCGATCAATATTTTAGAGGATAACGCAAGTTAGGTCTGGGATAGGTCTGGGATTCGCCATCATCAGGCTCATACTTTCGCATATTTCTCATACTTGATGGCTAGATCCTGGGCTTTTTCTGGATTGCATCACGCAGTAATGAAGTACAACATTGAAACAGTCAATTCAACCTGGTTTCCATCAATATCTTAGAGGACAACGCAAGTTAGGTCTGGGATAGGTCTGGGATTTGCCCTCATCAGGCAAATACTTTCGCGTTTTTCACATACTTGTTGAACAGATCCTGGGTTTTTTCTAGTTTGGATCACGTAGTAGTGTGGTACCACACTGAAATAGTCAATTAAACCTGGTCTTAATAAATATTTTAGAGGATAACGCATGTTAGGTCTGGGATAAGCCTAGGATTTGCCTTCATCAGACTCATACTTTCGCACACTTCACATACTCGTTGAACAGATCCTGGATTATTTTCTGGTTTGGATCACATAGTAATGTGGTACCACACTGAAACAGTCGATTAAACCAGGTTTCGATCAATATTTTTGAGGATAACGCATGTTAGGTCTAGGTTAGGCCTGGGATTTTCACTCATCAGCCTCATACTTTCGCATTCTTCACATACTTGTTGAACGGATCCTGGGTTTTTTCTGGTTTGGATCATGTAGTAATGTGGGGCCACACTGAAACAATCAATTAAACCCGGTCATGATAAATATTTTAGAGGATAACGCATGTTAGGTCTGGGTTAGGTCTAGGATTTGCCCTCGTCAGGCTCATACTTTCGCATATTTCTCATACTTCATTGCTAGATCCTGAGCTATTGCTGGATTGGATCACGTAGTAATGTGGTACCACACTGAAACAGTCAATTAAACCTGGTTTCGATCAATATTTTAGAGAATAATTCATGTTATGTCTAGGTTAGGTCTGGGATTTGCTCTCATCATGCTCATTCTTTCGCATATTTCTTATACTTGATGGCTAGATCCTGGGCTATTTCTGGATTGTATCACGTAGTAACGTGGTACCACGCTGAAACAGTCAATTAAACCTGGTCTTGATAAATATTTTAGAGGATAACGCATGTTAGGTCTGGGATAGGTCTAGGATTTGCCCTCATCAGACTCATACCTTCGCACACTTCACATACTCGTTGAACAGATCCTGGGTTATTTTCTGGTTTGGATCACATACTAATGTGGTACCACACTGAAACAGTCGATTAAACCAGGTTTCGATCAATATTTTAGAGGATAACGCAAGTTAGGTCTGGGATAGGTCTGGGATTTGCCCTCATCAGGCTCATACTTTCGCGTTTTTCACATACTTGTTGAACTGATCCTGGGTTTTTTCTGGTTCGGATCACGTAGCAATGTGGTACCACACTGAAATAGTCAATTCAACCTCGTCTTGATAAATATTTTTGAGGATAACGCATGTTAGGCCTAGGTTAGGCCTGGGATTTGCCCTCATCAGACTCATACTTTCGCACACTTCACATACTCGTTGAACAGAACCTGGGTTACTTTCTGGTTTGGATCACATAGTAATGTGGTAACACACTGAAACAGTCGATTAAACCAGGTTTCGATCAATATTTTTGAGGATAACGCATGTTAGGTCTAGGTTAGGCCGGGGTTTTTCACTCATCAGACTCATACTTTCGCATTCTTCACATACTTGTTGAACGGATCCTGGGTTTTTACTGGTTTGTATCACGTAGTAATGTGGTACCACGCTGAAAGAGTCAATTAAAACTGGTTTCGATCAATATCTTAGAGGATAACGCATGTCAGGCCTGGGTTAGGTCTAGGATTTGCCCTCATCAGTCTCATACTTTCGCATATTTCTCATACTTCATGGCTGGATCCTGGGCTCTTTCTGGATTGGATCACGTAGTAATGTGGTACCACACTGAAGCAGTCAATTAAACCTGGTTGTGATCAATATTTTAGAGAACAATTCATGTTAGGTCTAGGTTAGGTATAGGATTTGTCCTCATCAGGCTCATACATTCGCATATTTCTCATACTTCATGGCTAGATCCTGGGCTGTTTCTGGATTGAATCACGTAGTAATGTGGGACCACACTGAAACAGTCAATTAAACCTGGTTTCCATCAATATCTTAGAGGACAACGCAAGTTAGGTCTGGGATAGGTCTGGGATTTGCCCTCATCAGGGTCATACTTTCGCAGTTCCAACATACATGTTGACCTGATCGAGGGTTCTTAATGCTTTGGATCACGTAGTAAAGTGGTACCACACTGAAACAGTCCATTAAACCTGGTTTGGATCAATATTTTAGAGGATGACGCATGTTAGGTCTAGGTTAGGTCTGGGATTTTCACTCATCAGACTCATACTTTCGCACACTTCACATACTCGTTGAACGGATCCTGGGTTTTTTCTGGTTTGGATTACGTAGTAATGTGGGTCCACACTGAAACAATCAAATAAACCTGGTCTTGATAAATATTTTAGAGGATAACTCATGTTAGGTCTGCGTTAGGTCTAGGATTTGCCCTCGTCAGGCTCATACTTTCGCATATTTCTCATACTTCATGGCTAGATCCTGGGGTATTTCTGGATTGGATCACGTAGCAATGTGGTACCACACTGAAACAGTCAATTAAACCAGGTTTCGATCAATGTTTTTGAGGATATCGCATGTTAGGTCTCGGTTAGGCCTGGGGTTTTCACTCATCAGACTCATACTTTCGCATTCTTCACATACTTGTTGAACGGCTCCTGGGTTTATTCTGGCTTGGATCACGTAGCAATGTGGTACCACACTGAAACAGTCAATTAAACCTGGTCTTGATAAATATTTTAGAGGATAACGCATGTTAGGTCTGGGATAGGTCTAGGATTTGCCCTCATCAGACTCATACTTTCGCACACTTCACATACTCGTTGAACAGATCCTGGGTTATTTTCTGGTTTGGATCACATAGTAATGTGGTACCACACTGAAACAGTCGATTATACCAGGTTTCGATCAATATTTTTGAGGATAACGCATGTTAGGTCTAGGTTAGGCCGGGGATTTTCACTCATCAGACTCATACTTTCGCATTCTTCACATACTTGTTGAACGGATCCTGGGTTTTTTCTGGTTTGGTTCACGTAGTAATGTGGTACCACACTGGAACATTCAATTAAATCTGGTCTTGATAAATATTTCAGAGGATAACGCATGTTAGGTTTGGGTTAGGTCTAGGATTTGCCCTCATCAGGCTCATACTTTCGCATATTTCTCATACTTCATGGCTAGATCCTGGGCTGTTTCTGGATTGTATCACGTGGTACTGTGGTACCACGCTGAAACAGTCAATTAAGCCTGATTTCGATCAATATTTTAGAGGATAACGCAAGTTAGGTCTGGGATAGGTCTGGGAATTACCCTCATCAGGCTCATGCTTTCGCGTTTTTCACATACTTGTTGAACAGATCATGGGTTTTTTCCGGTTTGGGTCACGTAGTAGTGTGGTACCACACTGAAACAGTCGATTAAACCTGGTTTCGATCAATATTTTTGAGGATAACGCTTGCTGGGTCTAGGTTAGGCCGGGGATTTTCACTCATCAGACTCATACTTTCGCATTCTTCACATACTTGTTGAACGGATCCTGGGTTTTTTCTGGTTTGGATCACGTAGTAATGTGGGACCACACTGAAACAATCAATTAAACCTGGTCATGATAAATATTTTCGAGGATAACGCATGTTAGGTTTGAGTTAGGTCTAGGATTTGCCCTCATCATGCTCATACTTTCGCATATTTCTCATACTTCATGGCTAGATCCTGGGCTGTTTCTGGATTGTATCACGTGGTACTGTGGTACCACGCTGAAACAGTCAATTAAGCCTGATTTCGATCAATATTTTAGAGGATAACGCAAGTTAGGTCTGGGATAGGTCTGGGATTCGCCATCATCAGGCTCATACTTTCGCATATTTCTCATATTTGATGGCTAGATCCTGGGCTTTTTCTGGATTGCATCACGCAGTAATGAAGTACAACATTGAAACAGTCAATTCAACCTGGTTTCCATCAATATCTTAGAGGACAACGCAAGTTAGGTCTGGGATAGGTCTGGGATTTGCCCTCATCAGGCAAATACTTTCGCGTTTTTCACATACTTGTTGAACAGATCCTGGGTTTTTTCTAGTTTGGATCACGTAGTAGTGTGGTACCACACTGAAATAGTCAATTAAACCTGGTCTTAATAAATATTTTAGAGGATAACGCATGTTAGGTCTGGGATAAGTCTAGGATTTGCCTTCATCAGACTCATACTTTCGCACACTTCACATACTCGTTGAACAGATCCTGGATTATTTTCTGGTTTGGATCACATAGTAATGTGGTACCACACTGAAACAGTCGATTAAACCAGGTTTCGATCAATATTTTTGAGGATAACGCATGTTAGGTCTAGGTTAGGCCTGGGATTTTCACTCATCAGCCTCATACTTTCGCATTCTTCACATACTTGTTGAACGGATCCTGGGTTTTTTCTGGTTTGGATCATGTAGTAATGTGGGACCACACTGAAACAATCAATTAAACCTGGTCATGATAAATATTTTAGAGGATAACGCATGTTAGGTCTGGGTTAGGTCTAGGATTTGCCCTCGTCAGGCTCATACTTTCGCATATTTCTCATACTTCATTGCTAGATCCTGAGCTATTGCTGGATTGGATCACGTAGTAATGTGGTACCACACTGAAACAGTCAATTAAACCTGGTTTCGATCAATATTTTAGAGAATAATTCATGTTATGTCTAGGTTAGGTCTGGGATTTGCTCTCATCATGCTCATTCTTTCGCATATTTCTTATACTTGATGGCTAGATCCTGGGCTATTTCTGGATTGTATCACGTAGTAACGTGGTACCACGCTGAAACAGTCAATTAAACCTGGTCTTGATAAATATTTTAGAGGATAACGCATGTTAGGTCTGGGATAGGTCTAGGATTTGCCCTCATCAGACTCATACCTTCGCACACTTCACATACTCGTTGAACAGATCCTGGGTTATTTTCTGGTTTGGATCACATACTAATGTGGTACCACACTGAAACAGTCGATTAAACCAGGTTTCGATCAATATTTTAGAGGATAACGCAAGTTAGGACTGGGATAGGTCTGGGATTTGCCCTCATCAGGCTCATACTTTCGCGTTTTTCACATACTTGTTGAACTGATCCTGGGTTTTTTCTGGTTCGGATCACGTAGCAATGTGGTACCACACTGAAATAGTCAATTCAACCTCGTCTTGATAAATATTTTTGAGGATAACGCATGTTAGGCCTAGGTTAGGCCTGGGATTTGCCCTCATCAGACTCATACTTTCGCATTCTTCACATACTTGTTGAACGGATCCTGGGTTTTTACTGGTTTGGATCACGTAGTAATGTGGTACCACGCTGAAAGAGTCAATTAAAACTGGTTTCGATCAATATCTTAGAGGATAACGCATGTCAGGCCTGGGTTAGGTCTAGGATTTGCCCTCATCAGTCTCATACTTTCGCATATTTCTCATACTTCATGGCTGGATCCTGGGCTCTTTCTGGATTGGATCACGTAGTAATGTGGTACCACACTGAAGCAGTCAATTAAACCTGGTTGTGATCAATATTTTAGAGAACAATTCATGTTAGGTCTAGGTTAGGTCTGGGATTTGCTCTCATCAGGCTCATTCTTTCGCATATTTCTCATACTTGATGGCTAGATCCTGGGCTTTTTCTGGATTGCATCACGTAGTAATGAAGTACAACACTGAAACAGTCAATTAAACCTGGTTTCCATCAATATTTTAGAGGACAACGCATGTTAGGTCTAGGTTAGGCCTGGGATTTGCCCTCATCAGGGTCATACTTTCGCAGTTTTAACATACATGTTGACCTGATCGAGGGTTTTTTCTGCTTTGGATCACGTAGTAAAGTGATACCACACTGAAACAGTCCATTAAACCTGGTTTGGATCAATATTTTAGAGGATAACGCATGTTAGGTCTAGGTTAGCCCTGGGATTTTCACTCATCAGACTCATACTTTCGCATTCTTCACATACTAGTTCAACAGATCCTGGGTTTTTTATGGATTGGATCACGTAGTAATGTGGTACCACACTGAAGCAGTCAATTAAACCTGGTTGTGATCAATATTTTAGAGAACAATTCATGTTAGGTCTAGGTTAGGTCTGGGATTTGCTCTCATCAGGCTCATTCTTTCGCATATTTCTCATACTTGATGGCTAGATCCTGGGCTTTTTCTGGATTGCATCACGTAGTAATGAAGTACAACACTGAAACAGTCAATTAAACCTGGTTTCCATCAATATTTTAGAGGACAACGCATGTTAGGTCTAGGTTAGGCCTGGGATTTGCCCTCATCAGGCTCATACTTTCGCAGTTTTAACATACATGTTGACCTGATCGAGGGTTTTCTCTGCTTTGGATCACGTAGTAAAGTGGTACCACACTGAAACAGTCCATTAAACCTGGTTTGGATCAATATTTTAGAGGATAACGCATGTTAGGTCTAGGTTAGCCCTGGGATTTTCACTCATCAGACTCATACTTTCGCATTCTTCACATACTAGTTGAACAGATCCTGGGTTTTTTATGGTTTGGTTCACGTAGTAATGTGGTACCACACTGAAACATTCAATTAAATCTGGTCTTGATTAATATTTTAGAGGATAACGCATGTTAGGTCTGGGATAGGTCTGGGATTCGCCCTCATCAGGCTCATACTTTCGCATATTTCTCATACTTGATGGCTAGATCCTGGGTTTTTTCCGGTTTGGGTCACGTAGTAGTGTGGTACCACACTGAAACAGTCGATTAAACCTGGTTTCGAACAATATTTTTTAGGATAACGCATGTTAGGTCTAGGTTAGGCCGGGGATTTTCCCTCATCAGGCTCATACTTTCGCATTCTTCACATACTTGTTGAACGGATCCTGGGTTTTTACTGGTTTGGATCACGTAGTAATGTGGTACCACGCTGAAACAGTCAATTAAAACTGGTTCCGATCAATATTTTAGAGGATAACGCATGTTAGGCCTGGGTTAGGTCTAGGATTTGCCCTCATCAGGCTCATACTTTCGCATATTTCTCATACTTCATGGCTGGGTCCTGGGCTCTTTCTGGATTGGATCACGTAGTAATGTGGTACCACACTGAAGCAGTCAATTAAACCTGGTTGTGATGAATATTTTAGAGAACAATTCATGTTAGGTCTAGGTTAGGTCTGGGATTTGCTCTCATCAGACTCATACTTTCGCATATTTCTCATACTTGATGGCTAGATCCTGGGCTTTCTCTGGATTGCATCACGTAGTAATGAAGTACAACACTGAAACAGTCAATTAAACCTGGTTCCGATCAATGTTTTGGAGAATATTTCATGTTAGGTCTAGGTTACGTCTGGGATTTGCTCTCATCAGGCTCATTCTTTCGCATATTTCTCATACTTGATGGCTAGAGCCTGGGCTTTTTCTGGATTGCATCACGTAGTAATGAAGAACAACACTGAAACAGTCAATTAAACCTGGTTTCCATCAATATTATAGAGGACAACGCATGTCAGGTCTAGCTTAGGCCTGGGATTTGCCCTCATCAGGGTCATACTTTCGCAGTTTTAACATACATGTTGACCTGATCGAGGGTTTCTTCAGCTTTGGATCACGTAGTAAAGTGGTACCACACTGAAACAGTCCATTAAACCTGGTTTGGATCAATATTTTAGAGGATAACGCATGTTAGGTCTAGGTTAGCCCTGGGATTTTCACTCATCAGACTCATACTTTCGCATTCTTCACATACTTGTTGTACGGATCCTGGGTTTTTACTGCTTTGGATCACGTAGTAATGAAGTGCAACACTGAAACAGTCAATTAAACCTGGTTTCCATCAATATTTTAGAGGACAACGCATGTTAGGTCTAGGTTAGGCCTGGGATTTGCCCACATCAGGGTCATACTTTCGCAGTTTTAACATACATGTTGACCTGATCGAGGGTTTTTTCTGCTTTGGTTCACGTAGTAATGTGGTACCACACTGAAACATTCAATTAAACCTGGTCTTGATAAATATAATAGAGGATAACGCATGTTAGGTTTGGGCTAGGTCTTGGATTTGCCCTCATCAGGCTCATACTTTCGCATATTTCTCATACTTCATGGCTAGACCCTGGGCTGTTTCTGGATTGTATCACGTAGTAATGTGGTACCACGCTGAAACAGTCAATTAAACCTGATTTCGATCAATATTTTAGAGGATAACGCAAGTTAGGTCTGGGATAGGTCTGGGATTCGCCCTCATCAGACTCATACTTTCGCACACTTCACATACTCGTTGAACAGATCCTGGGTTATTTTCTGGTTTGGATCACATAGTAATGTGGTACCACACTGAAACAGTCGATTAAACCAGGTTTCGATCAATGTTTTTGAGGATAACGCATGTTAGGTCTAGGTTAGGCCTGGGGTTTTCACTCATCAGACTCATACTTTCGCATTCTTCACATACTTGTTGAACGGATCCTGGGCTATTTCTGGATTGGATCACGTAGTAATGTGTTGCCACACTGAAACAGTCAATTAAACCTGGTTTCGATCAATATTTTAGAGGATAATGCATGTTAGGTCTGGGTTAGGTCTAGGATTTGCCCTCGTCAGACTCATACTTTCGCATATTTCTCATACTTCATGGCTAGATCCTGGGCTATTTCTGGATTGGATCACGTAGTAATGTGGTACCACACTGAAACAGTCAATTAAACCTGGTTTCGATCAATATTTTAGAGGATAACGCAAGTTAGGTCTGGGATAGGTCTGGGATTTGCCCTCATCAGGCTCATACTTTCGCGTTTTTCACATACTTGTTGATCAGATCCTGGGGTATTTTCTGGTTTGGATCACATAGTAATGTGGTACCACACTGAAACATTCAATTAAACCTGGTCTTGATAATTATTTTAGAGGATAACGCATGTTAGGTCTGGGATAGTTCTGGGATTTGCCCTCATCAGACTCATACTTTCGCACACTTCACATACTCGTTGAACAGATCCTGGGTTATTTTCTGGTTTGGATCACATAGTAATGTGGTACCACACTGAAACAGTCGATTAAACCAGGTTTCGATCAATGTTTTTGAGGATAACGCATGTTAGGTCTAGGTTAGGCCTGGGGTTTTCACTAATCAGACTCATACTTTCGCATATTTCTCTTACTTCATGGCTAGATCCTGGGCTTTTTCTGGATTGCATCACGTAGTAATGAAGTACAACACTGAAACAGTCAATTAAACCTGGTTTCCATCAATATCTTAGAGGACAACGCAAGTTAGGTCTGGGATAGGTCTGGGATTTGCCCTCATCAGGCTCATACTTTCGCGTTTTTCACATACTTGTTGATCAGATCCTGGGTTTTTACTGGTTTGGATCACGTAGTAATGTGGTACCACATTGAAACATTCAATTAAACCTGGCCTTGATAAATATTTTAGAGGATAACGCATGTTAGGTCTGGGATAGGTCTGGGATTTGCCCTCATCAGGCTCATACTTTCGCGTTTTTCACATACTTGTTGATCAGATCCTGGGTTTTTACTGGTTTGGATCACGTAGTAATGTGGTACCACATTGAAACATTCAATTAAACCTGGCCTTGATAAATATTTTAGAGGATAACGCATGTTAGGTCTGGGATAGGTCTGGGATTTGCCCTCATCAGACTCATACTTTCGCACACTTCACATACTCGTTGAACAGATCCTGGATTATTTTCTGGTTTGGATCACGTAGTAATGTGGTACCACGCTGAAACAGTCAATTAAACCTGATTTCGATCAATATTTTAGAGGATAACGCAAGTTAGGTCTGGGATAGGTCTGGGATTCGCCCTCATCAGACTCATACTTTCGCACACTTCACATACTCGTTGAACAGATCCTGGATTATTTTCTGGTTTGGATCACATAGTAATGTGGTACCACACTGAAACAGTCGATTAAACCAGGTTTCGATAAATGTTTTTGAGGACAACGCAAGTTAGGTCTGGGATAGGTCTGGGATTTGCCCTCATCAGGCTCATACTTTCGCGTTTTTCACATACTTGTTGATCAGATCCTGGGTTTTTACTGGTTTGGATCACGTAGTTATGTGGTACCACACTGAAACATTCAATTAAACCTGGTCTTGATAAATATTTTAGAGGATAACGCATGTTAGGTTTGGGTTAGGTCTAGGATTTGCCCTCATCAGGCTCATACTTTCGCATATTTTTCATACTTCATGGCTAGATCCTGGGCTGTTTCTGGATTGTATCACGTAGTAATGTGGTACCACACTGAAACAGTCGATTAAACCAGGTTTCGATCAATGTTTTTGAGGATAACGCATGTTAGGTCTAGCTTAGGCCTGGGGTTTTCACTCATCAGACTCATACTTTCGCATTCTTCACATACTTGTTGAACGGATCCTGGGCTATTTCTGGATTGGATCACGTAGTAATGTGTTGCCACACTGAAACAGTCAATTAAACCTGGTTTCGATCAATATTTTAGAGCATAACGCATGTTAGGTCTGGGTTAGGCCTAGGATTTGCCCTCGTCAGGCTCATACTTTCGCATATTTCTCATACTTCATGGCTAGATCCTGGGCTATTTCTGGATTGGATCACGTAGTAATGTGGTAACACACTGAAACAGTCGATTAAACCAGGTTTCGATCAATATTTTTGAGGATAACGCATGTTAGGTCTAGGTTAGGCCTGGGATTTGCCCTCATCAGACTCATACTTTCGTACACTTCACATACTCGTTGAACAGAACCTGGGTTATTTTCTGGTTTGGATCACATAGTAATGTGGTAACACACTGAAACAGTCGATTAAACCAGGTTTCGATCAATATTTTTGAGGATAACGCATGTTAGGTCTAGGCTAGGCCTGAGATTTGCCCACATCAGGGTCATACTTTCGCAGTTTTAACATACATGTTGACCTGATCGAGGGTTTTTTCTGCTTTGGTTCACGTCGTAATGTGGTACCACACTGAAACATTCAATTAAACCTGGTCTTGATAAATATATTAGAGGATAACGCATGTTAGGTCTAGGTTAGCCCTGGGATTTTCACTCATCAGACTCATACTTTCACATTCTTCACATACTTGTTGAACGGATCCTGGGTTTTTTCTGGTTTGGATCACGTAGTAATGTGGTACCACACTGAAACATTCAATTAAACCTGGTCTTGATAAATATTTTAGAGGATTACGCATGTTAGGTCTAGGTTAGTCCTGGGATTTTCACTCATCAGACTCATACTTTCACATTCTTCACATACTTGTTGAACGGATCCTGGGTTTTTTCTGGTTTGGATCACGTAGTAATGTGGTACCACACTGAAACATTCAATTAAACCTGGTCTTGATAAATATTTTAGAGGATAACGCATGTTAGGTCTAGGTTAACCCTGGGATTTTCACTCATCTGACTCATACTTTCACATTCTTCACATACTTGTTGAACGGATCCTGGGTTTTTTCTGGTTTGGATCACGTAGTAATGTGGGACCACACTGAAACAATCAATTAAACCTGGTATTGATTAATATTTTAGAGGATAACGCATGTTAGGTCTGGGATAGGTCTGAGATTTGCCCTCATCAGACTCATACTTTCGCACACTTCACATACTCGTTGAACAGATCCTGGGTTATTTTCTGGTTTGGATCACATAGTAATGTGGTACCACACCGAAACAGACGATTAAATCAGGTTTCGATCAATATGTTTGAGGATAACGCATGTTAGGTCTAGGTTAGGCCGGGGTTTTTCACTCATCACACTCATACTTTCGCATTCTTCACATACTTGTTGAACGGATCCTGAGTTTTTACTGGTTTGGATCACGTAGTAATGAAGTGCAACACTGAAACAGTCAATTAAACCTGGTTTCCATCAATATTTTAGAGGACAACGCATGTTAGGTCTAGGTTAGGCCTGGGATTTGCCCACATCAGGGTCATACTTTCGCAGTTTTAACATACATGTTGACCTGATCGAGGGTTTTTTCTGCTTTGGTTCACGTAGTAATGTGGTACCACACTGAAACAGTCCATTAAACCTGGTTTCGATCAATATTTTTGAGGATAACGCATGTTAGGCCTAGGTGAGGCCTGGGATTTGCCCTCATCAGGGTCATACTTTCGCAGTTTTAACATGCATGTTGACCTGATCGTGTGTTTTTTCTGTTTTGGATCACGTAATAAAGTGGTACCACAACTAAAACAGTCACTTAAACCTGGTTTCGATCACTATTTTAGAGGATGACGCAAGTTAGGTCTGGGATAGGTCTGGGATTAGCCCTCATCAGACTCATACTTTCGCACACTTCACACACTCGTTGACAAGATCCTGGGTTTTTTTCTAGTTTGGATCACGTAGTAATGTGGTACCACACTGAAACAGTCGATTAAACCTGGTTTCGATTAGTATTTCTGAGGATAACGCATGTTAGGTCTGAGATAGGTCTGGGATTTGCCCTCATCAAGCTCATACTTTTGCAGTTTTAACATGCATGTTGACCTGATCGAGGGTTTTTTCTGCTTTGGATCACGTAGTAAAGTGGTACCACACTAAAACAGTCAATTAAACCTGGTTTCGATCAATATTTTAGAGGATAACGCATGTCAGGTCTGGGTTAGGTCTAGGATTTGCCCTCGTCAGACGCATACTTTCGCATATTTCTCATACTTCATGGCTAGATCCCGGGCTATTTCTGGATTGGATCACGTAGTAATGTGGTACCACACTGAGACAGTCAATTAAACCTGGTTTCGATCAATATTTTAGAGGATAACGCAAGTTAGGTCTGGGATAGGTCTGGGATTTGCCCTCATCAGGCTCATACTTTCGCGTTTTTCACATACTTGTTGATCAGATCCTGGGTTTTTACTGGTTTGGATCACGTAGTAGTGTGGTACCACACTGAAACATTCAATTAAACCTGGCCTTGATAAATATTTTAGAGGATAACGCATGTTAGGTCTGGGATAGTTCTGGGATTTGCCCACATCAGACTCATACTTTCGCATCCTTCACATACTTGTTGAACGGATCCTGGGTTTTTTCTGGTTTGGTTCACGTAATAATGTGGTACCACACTGAAACATTCAATTAAACCTGGTCTTGATAAATATTTTAGAGGATAACGCAAGTTAGGTCTGGGATAGGTCTGGGATTCGCCCTCATCAGGCTCATACTTTCGCATATTTCTCATACTTGATGGCTAGATCCTGGGCTTTTTCTGGATTGCATCACGTAGTAATGAAGTACAACACTGAAACAGTCAATTAAACCTGGTTTCCATCAATATCTTAGAGGACAACGCAAGTTAGGTCTGGGATAGGTCTGGGATTTGCCCTCATCAGACTCATACTTTCGCACACTTCACATACTCGTTGAACAGATCCTGGGTTATTTTCTGGTTTGGATCACATAGTAATGTGGTACCACACTGAAACAGTCGATTAAACCAGGTTTCGATCAATATTTTTGAGGATAACGCATGTTAGGCCTAGGTTAGGCCTGGGATTTGCCCTCATCAGACTCATACTTTCGCACACTTCACATACTCGTTGAACAGAACCTGGGTTATTTTCTGGTTTGGATCACATAGTAATGTGGTAACACACTGAAACAGTCGATTAAACCAGGTTTCGATCAATATTTTTGAGGATAACGCATGTTAGGTCTAGGCTAGGCCTGAGATTTGCCCACATCAGGGTCATACTTTCGCAGTTTTAACATACATGTTGACCTGATCGAGGGTTTTTTCTGCTTTGGTTCACGTCGTAATGTGGTACCACACTGAAACATTCAATTAAACCTGGTCTTGATGAATATATTAGAGGATAACGCATGTTAGGTTTGGGTTAGGTCTTGGATTTGCTCTCATCAGGCACATACTTTCGCATATTTCTCATACTTCATGGCTAGACCCTGGGCTGTTTCTGGATTGTATCACGTAGTAATGTGGTACCACACTGAAACAGTCGATTAAACCTGGTTTCGGACAATATTTTTTAGGATAACGCATGTTAGGTCTAGGTTAGGGTGGGGATTTTCACGCATCAGACTCATACATTCGCATTCTTCACATACTTGTTGAACGGATCCTGGGTTTTTACTGGTTTGGATCACGTAGTAATGTGGTACCACACTGAAACATTCAATTATACCTGGTCTTGATAAATATTTTAGAGGATAACGCATGTTAGGTCCGGGATAGGTCTGGGATTTGCCCTCATCAGACTCATACTTTCGCACACTTCACATACTCATTGAACAGAACCTGGGTTATTTTCTGGTTTGGATCACATAGTAATGTGGTAACACACTGAAACAGTCGATTAAACCAGGTTTCGATCAATATTTTTGAGGATAACGCATGTTAGGTCTAGGCTAGGCCTGAGATTTGCCCACATCAGGGTCATACTTTCGCAGTTTTAACATACATGTTGACCTGATCGAGGGTTTTTTCTGCTTTGGTTCACGTCGTAATGTGGTACCACACTGAAACATTCAATTAAACCTGGTCTTGATAAATATATTAGAGGATAACGCATGTTAGGTCTAGGTTAGCCCTGGGATTTTCACTCATCAGACTCATACTTTCACATTCTTCACATACTTGTTGAACGGATCCTGGGTTTTTTCTGGTTTGGATCACGTAGTAATGTGGTACCACACTGAAACATTCAATTAAACCTGGTCTTGATAAATATTTTAGAGGATAACGCATGTTAGGTCTAGGTTAGCCCTGGGTTTTTCACTCATCAGACTCATACTTTCACATTCTTCACATACGTGTTGATCGGATCCTGGGTTTTTTCTGGTTTGGATCACGTAGTAATGTGGTACCACACTGAAACATTCAATTAAACCACGTCGTGATAAATATTTTAGAGGATAACGCATGTTAGGTCTAGGTTAACCCTGGGATTTTCACTCATCTGACTCATACTTTCACATTCTTCACATACTTGTTGAACGGATCCTGGGTTTTTTCTGGTTTGGATCACGTAGTAATGTGGGACCACACTGAAACAATCAATTAAACCTGGTATTGATTAATATTTTAGAGGATAACGCATGTTAGGTCTGGGATAGGTCTGGGATTTGCCCTCATCAGACTCATACTTTCGCACACTTCACATACTCGTTGAACAGATCATGGGTTATTTTCTGGTTTGGATCACATAGTAATGTGGTACCACACTGAAACAGTCGATTAAACCAGGTTTCGATCAATGTTTTTGAGGATAACGCATGTTAGGTCTAGGTTAGGCCTGGGGTTTTCACTCATCAGACTCATACTTTCGCATTCCTCACATACTTGTTGAACGGATCCTGGGTTTTTACTGGTTTGGATCACGTTGTAATGTGGTACCACGCTGAAACAGTCAATTAAACCTGATTTCGATCAATATTTTAGAGGATAACGCAAGTTAGGTCTGGGATAGGTCTGGGATTTGCCCTCATCAGGCTCATACTTTCGCATATTTCTCATACTTCATGGCTAGACCCTGGGCTGTTTCTGGATTGTATCACGTAGTAATGTGGTACCACGCTGAAACAGTCAATTAAACCTGATTTCCAACAATATTTTAGAGGACAACGCATGTTAGGTCCAGGCTAGGCCTGGGATTTGCCCCCATCAGGGTCATACTTTCGCTGTTCTAACATACATGATTACCTGATCGAGGGTTTTTTCTGCTTTGGACCACGTAGTAAAGTGGTACCACACTGAAACAGCACTGAACCTGGTTTGGACCAATATTTTAGAGGATAACGCATGTTAGGTCTAGGTTAGCCCTGAGATTTTCACTCATCAGACTCATACTTTCGCATTCTTCACATACTTGTTGAACGGATCCTGGGATTTTTCTGGATTGGTACACGTAGTAATGTGGTACCACACTGAAACATTCAATTAAACCAGGTCTTGATAAATATTTTAGAGGAAAACGCATGTTAGGTCTGGGTCAGGTCTAGAATTTGCCCTCATCAGGCTCATACTTTCGCATATTTCTCATACTTCATGGCTAGATCCTGGGCTATTTCTGGATTGTATCACGTAGTAACGTGGTATCACGCTGAAACAGTCAATTAATCCTGGTTTCAATCAATATTTTAGAGGATAACGCAAGTTAGGTCTGGGATAGGTCTGGGATTTGCCCTCATCACGCTCATACTTTCGCGTTTTCCACATACTTGTTGAACTGATCCTGGGTTTTTTGTGGTTTGGGTCACGTAGTAGTGTGGTACCACACTCAAACTGTCGATTAAACCTGGTTTCGATCAATATTTTTGAGGATAACGCATGTTAGATCTGGGTTAGGCCGGGGATTTTCACTCATCTGACTCATACTTTCGCATTCTTCACATACTTGTTGAACAGATCCTGGGTTTTTTTCTGGTTTGGATCACGTAGTAGTGTGGTACCACACTGAAACAGTCCTTTAAACCTGGTTTGGATCAATATTTTAGAGGATAGCGCATGTTAGGTCTGGGATAGGTCTAGGATTTGCCCTCATCAGACTCATACTTTCGCATTCTTCACATACTTGTTGAACGGATCCTGGGTTTTTTCTGGTTTGGATCACGTAGTAATGTGGGACCACACTGAAACAATCAATTAAACCTGGTCATGATAAATATTTTAGAGGATAACGCATGTTAGGTCTGGGTTAGGTCCAGGATTTGCCCTCGTCAGGCTCATACTATCGCATATTTCTCATACTTCATTGC
Organism: Colletes latitarsis; assembly: GCF_051014445.1. Lineage (NCBI taxonomy): Eukaryota > Metazoa > Arthropoda > Insecta > Hymenoptera > Colletidae > Colletes > Colletes latitarsis. The sequence goes on along the minus strand of NW_027488373.1, from coordinate 8,951,802 downwards.
TAGATCCTGGGCTATTTCTGGATTGGATCACGTAGTAATGTGGTACCACACTGAAACAGTCAATTAAACCTGGTTTCGATCAATATTTTAGAGGATAACGCAAGTTAGGTCTGGGATAGGTCTGGGATATGCCCTCATGAGGGTCATACTTTCGCAGTTTTATCATACATGTTGACGTGATCGAGGGTTTTTTCTGCTTTGGATCACGTAGTAAAGTGGTACTGCACTGAAACAGTCCACTAAACATGGTTTGGATCAATATTTTAGAGGATAACGTATGTTAGGTCTGTGTTAGGCCGGGGATTTTCACTCATCTGACTCATACTTTCGCATTCTTCACATACTTGTTGAACGGATCCTGGGTTTTTTCTGGTTTGGATCACGTAGTAATGTGGGACCACACTGAAACAGTCGATTAAACCTGGTCATGATAAATATTTTAGAGCATAACGCATTTTAGGTCTGGGTTAGGTCTAGGATTTGCCCTCGTCAGGCTCATACTTTCGCATATTTCGCATACTTCATGGCTAGATCCTGGGCTATTTCTGGATTGGATCACGTAGAAATGTGGTACCACACTGAAACAGTCAATTAAACCTGGTTTCGATCAATATTTTAGAGAATAATTCATGTTATGTCTAGGTTAGGTCTGGGATTTGCTCTCATCAGGCTCATTCTTTCGCATATTTCTCATACTTGATGGCTAGATCCTGGGCTTTTTCTGGATTGCATCACGTAGTACTGAAGTACAACACTGAAACAGTCAATTAAACCTGGTTTCCATCAATATTTTAGAGGACAACGCATGTTAGGTCTAGGTTAGGCCTAGGATTTGCCCACATCAGGGTCATACTTTCGCTGTTCTAACATACATGTTTACCTGATCGAGGGTTTTTTCTGCTTTGGATCACGTAGTAAAGTGGTACCACACTGAAACAGTCCACTGAACCTGGTTTGGACCAATATTTTAGAGGATAACGCATGTTAGGTCTAGGTTAGCCCTGAGATTTTCACTCACCAGACTCATACTTTCGCATTCTTCACATACTTGTTGAACGGATCCTTGGATTTTTCTGGATTGGTACACGTAGTAATGTGGTACCACACTGAAACATTCAATTAAACCAGGTCTTGATAAATATTTTAGAGGAAGACGCATGTTAGGTCTGGGTCAGGTCTAGAATTTGCACTCATCAGGCTCATACTTTCGCATATTTCTCATACCTCATGGCTAGATCCTGGGCTATTTCTGGATTGTATCACGTAGTAACGTGGTACCACGCTGAAACAGTCAATTAAACCTGGTTTCGATCAATATTTTGGAGGATAGCGCAAGTTAGGTCTGGGATAGGTCTGGGATTTGCCCTCATCAGGCTCATACTTTCGCGTTTTCCACATACTTGTTGAACTGATCCTAGGTTTTTTCTGGTTTGCATCACGTAGCAATGTGGTACCACACTGAAACAGTCAATAAAACCTGGTCTTGATAAATATTTTAGAGGATAACGCATGTTAGGTCTAGGTTAGGCCTGGGATTTTCACTCATCAGACTCATACTTTCGCACACTTCACATACTCGTTGAACAGATCCTGGGTTTTTTCTGGTTTGGATCACGTAGTAATGTGGGACCACACTGAAACAGTCAATTAAACCTGGTTTCGATCAATATTTTAGAGAATAATTCATGTTAGGTCTAGGTTAGGTCTGGGATTTGCTCTCATCAGGCTCATTCTTTCGCATATTTCTCATACTTGATGGCTAGATCCTGGGCTTTTTCTGGATTGCATCACGTAGTAATGAAGTACAACACTGAAACAGTCAATTAAACCTGGTTTGCATCAATATCTTAGAGGACAACGCAAGTTAGGTCTGGGATAGGTCTGGGATATGCCCTCATCAGGGTCATACTTTCGCAGTTTTAACATACATGTTGACCTGATCGCGTGTTTTTTCTGCTTTGGATCACGTAGTAAACTGGTACCACACTGAAACATTCAATTAAACCTGGTCTTGATAAATATTTTAGAGGATAACGCATGTTAGGTCTAGGTTAACCCTGGGATTTTCACTCATCAGACTCATACTTTCGCATTCTTCACATACTTGTTGAACGGATCCTGGGTTTTTACTGGTTTGGATCACGTAGTAATGAAGTGCAACACTGAAACAGTCAATTAAACCTGGTTTCCATCAATATTTTAGAGGACAACGCATGTTAGGTCTAGGTTAGGCCTGGGATTTGCCCACATCAGGGTCATACTTTCGCAGTTTTAACATACATGTTGACCTGATCGAGGGTTTTTTCTGCTTTGGTTCACGTAGTAGTGTGGTACCACACTGAAACATTCAATTAAACCTGGTCTTGATAAATATATTAGAGGATAACGCATGTTAGGTTTGGGTTAGGTCTTGGATTTGCCCTCATCAGGCTCATACTTTCGCATATTTCTCATACTTCATGGCTGGATCCTGGGCTATTTCTGGATTGGATCACGTAGTAATATGGTACCACACTGAAGCAGTCAATTAAACCTGGTTTTGATCAATATTTTAGAGGACAACGCATGTTAGGTCTAGGTTAGGCCTGGGATTTGCCCAAATCAGGGTCATACTTTCGCAGTTTTAACATACATGTTGACCTGATCGAGGGTTTTTTCTGCTTTGGTTCACGTAGTAAGGTGGTACCACACTGAAACATTCAATTAAACCTGGTCTTGATGAATATATTAGAGGATAACGCATGTTAGGTTTGGGTTAGGTCTTGGATTTGCTCTCATCAGGCACATACTTTCGCATATTTCTCATACTTCATGGCTAGACCCTGGGCTGTTTCTGGATTGTATCACGTAGTAATGTGGTACCACACTGAAACAGTCGATTAAACCTGGTTTCGAACAATATTTCTTAGGATAACGCATGTTAGGTCTAGGTTAGGGTGGGGATTTTCACGCATCAGACTCATACATTCGCATTCTTCACATACTTGTTGAACGGATCCTGGGTTTTTACTGGTTTGGATCACGTAGTAATGTGGTACCACACTGAAACATTCAATTATACCTGGTCTTGATAAATATTTTAGAGGATAACGCATGTTAGGTCCGGGATAGGTCTGGGATTTGCCCTCATCAGACTCATACTTTCGCACACTTCACATACTCGTTGAACAGATCCTGGGTTATTTTCGGGTTTGGATCACATAGTAATGTGGTACCACACTGAAACAGTCGATTAAACCAGGTTTCGATCAATGTTTTTGAGGATAACGCATGTTAGGTCTAGGTTAGGCCTGGGGTTTTCACTCATCAGACTCATACTTTCGCATTCCTCACATACTTGTTGAACGGATCCTGGGTTTTTACTGGTTTGGATCACGTAGTAATGTGGTACCACGCTGAAACAGTCAATTAAACCTGATTTCGATCAATATTTTAGAGGATAACGCAAGTTAGGTCTGGGATAGGTCTGGGATTTGCCCTCATCAGGCTCATACTTTCGCATGTTTCTCATACTTCATGGCTAGACCCTGGGCTGTTTCTGGATTGTATCACGTAGTAATGTGGTACCACGCTGAAACGGTCAATTAAACCTGATTTCGATCAATATTTTTGAGAATAACGCATGTTAGGTCTGGGATAGGTCTGGGATTTGCCCTCATCAGACTCATACTTTCGCATACTTCACATACTTGTTGAACAGATCCTGGGGTTTTTTCTGGTTTGGATCACGTAGTAATGTGGTACCACACTGAAACAGTCGATTAAACCTGGTTTCGATTAATATTTTTGAGGATAACGCATGTTAGGTCTGGGATAGGTCTGGGATTCGCCCTCATCAGGTTCATACTTTCGCATATGTCTCATACTTGATGGCTAGATCGTGGGCTTTTTCTGGATTGCATCACGTAGTAAAGTGGTACCACACTGAAACAGTCCATTAAACCTGGTTTGGATCAATATTTTAGAGGATAACGCATGTTAGGTCTAGGTTAGGCTTTGGATTTTCACTCATCAGACTCATACTTTCGCATTCTTCACATACTTGTTGAACGGATCCTGGGTTTTTACTGGTTTGGATCACGTAGTAATGTGGTACCACACTGAAACACTCAATTAAACCTGGTCTTGATAAATATTTTAGAGGATAACGCATGTTAGGTCTGGGTTAGGTCTAGGATTTGCCCCCATCAGGCTCATACTTTCGCATATTTCTCATACTTCATGGCTGGATCCTGGGCTATTTCTGGATTGGGTCACGTAGTAATGTGGTACCACACTGAAACAGTCAATTAAACCTAGTTTGGATCAATATTTTAGAGGATAACGCATGTTAGGTCTAGGCTAGGTCTAGGATTTGCCCTCGTCAGACTCATTCTTTCGCATATTTCTCATACTTGATGGCTAGATCCTGGGCTTTTTCTGGATTGCGTCACGTAGTAATGAAGTACAACACTGAAACAGTCAATTAAACCTGGTTTCCATCAATATCTTAGAGGACAACGCAAGTTAGGTCTGGGATAGGTCTGGGATTTGCCCTCATCAGGGTCATACTTTCGCAGTTCTAACATACATGTTGACCTGATCGAGGGTTCTTAATGCTTTGGATCACGTAGTAAAGTGGTACCACACTGAAACAGTCCATTAAACCTGGTTTGGATCAATATTTTAGAGGATAACGCATGTTAGGTCTAGGTTAGTCCTGGGATTTTCACTCATCAGACTCATACTTTCGCATTCTTCACATACTTGTTGAACGGATCCTGGGTTTTTTCTGGTTTGGTTCACGTAGTAATGTGGTACCACACTGAAACATTCAATTAAACCTGGTCTTGATAAATATTTTAGAGGATAACGCATGTTAGGTTTGGGTTAGGTCTAGGATTTGTCCTCATCAGGCTCATACATTCGCATATTTCTCATACTTCATGGCTAGATCCTTGGCTGTTTCTGGATTGTATCACGTAGTAATGTGGTACCACGCTGAAACAGTCAATTAAACCTGGTTTCGATCAATATTTTTGAGGATAACGCAAGTTAGGTCTGGGATAGGTCTGGGATTTGACCTCATCAGACTCATACTTTCGCACACTTCACATACTCGTTGAACAGATCCTGGGTTATTTTCTGGTTTGGATCTAATAGTAATGTGGTACCACACTGAAACAGTCAATTAAACCTGGTCTTGATAAATATTTTAGAGGATAACGCATGTTAGGTCTGGGATAGGTCTAGGATTTGCCCTCATCAGACTCATACTTTCGCACACTTCACATACTTGTTGAACGGATCGTGGGTTTTTTCTGGTTTGGATCACGTAGTAATGTGGGACCACACTGAAACAGTCAATTAAACCAGGTTTCGATCAATATTTTAGAGAATAATTCATGTTAGGTCTAGGTTAGGTCTGGGGTTTGCTCTCATCAGGCTCATTCTTTCGCATATTTCTCATACTTGATGGCTAGATCCTGGGCTTTTTTTGGATTGCATCACGTAGTAATGAAGTACAACACTGAAACAGTCAATTAAACCTAGTTTCCATCTATATCTTAGAGGACAACGCAAGTTAGGTCTGGGATAGGTCTGGGATTTGCCCTCATCAGGGTCATACTTTCGCATATTTCTCATACTTCATGGCTAGATCCTGGGGTATTTCTGGATTGGATCACGTAGCAATGTGGTACCACACTGAAACAGTCAATTAAACCTGGTCATGGTAAATATTTTAGAGGACAACGCATGTTAGGTCTAGGTAAGGCCTGGGATTTGCCCTCATCAGGGTCATACTTTCGCAGTTTCAACATACATGTTGACCTGATCGAGGGTTCTTAATGCTTTGGATCACGTAGTAAAGTGGTACCACACTGAAACAGTCCATTAAACCTGGTTTGGATCAATATTTTAGAGGATAACGCATGTTAGGTCTAGGTTAGCCCTGGGATTTTCAGTCATCAGACTCATACTTTCGCATTCTTCACATACTTGTTGAACGGATCCTAGGTTTTTTCTGGTTTGGTTCACGTAGTAATGTGGTACCACACTGAAACATTCAATTAAACCTGGTCTTGATAAATATTTTGGAGGATAACGCATGTTAGGTTTGGGTTAGGTCTAGGATTCGCCCGCATCAGACTCATACTTTCGCGATTTTCACATACTTGTTGAACTGATCCTGGGCTTTTTCTGGTTTGGATCACGTAGTAATGTGGGACCACACTGAAACAGTCAATTAAACCTGGTTTCGATCAATATTTTAGAGAATAATTCATGCTAGGTCTAGGTTATGTCTGGGATTTGCTCTCATCAGGCTCATTCTTTCGCATATTTCTCATACTTGAAGGCTAGATCCTGGGCTTTTTCTGGATTGCATCACGTAGTAATGAAGTACAACACTGAAACAGTCAATTAAACCTGGTTTCCATCAATATCTTAGAGGACAACGCAAGTTAGGTCTGGGATAGGTCTGGGATTTGCCCTCATCAGGGTCATACTTTCGCAGTTCTAACATACATGTTGACCTGATCGAGGGTTCTTAATGCTTTGGATCACGTAGTAAAGAGGTACCACACTGAAACAGTCCATTAAACCTGGTTTGGATCAATATTTTAGAGGATAACGCATGTTAGGTCTAGGTTAGCCCTGGGATTTTCACTCATCAGACTCATACTTTCGCATTCTTCACATACTTGTTGAACGGATCCTGGGTTTTTTCTGGTTTGGATCACGTAGTAATGTGGTACCACACTGAAACATTCAATTAAACCTGGTCTTGATAAATATTTTGGAGGATAACGCATGTTAGGTCTAGGTTAGGTCTGGGATTTTCACTCATCAGGCTCATACTATCGCATATTTCTCATACTTCATGGCTAGATCCTGGGGTACTTCTGGATTGGATCACGTAGCAATGTGGTACCACACTGAAACAGTCAATTAAACCTGGACTTGATAAATATTTTAGAGGATAACGCATGTTAGGTCTGGGATAGGTCTAGGATTTGCCCTCATCAGACTCATACTTTCGCACACTTCACATACTCGTTGAACAGATCCTGAGTTATTTTCTGGTTTGGATCACATACTAATGTGGTACCACACTGAAACAGTCGATTATACCAGGTTTCGATCAATATTTTTGAGGATAACGCATGTTAGGTCTAGGTTAGGCCGGGGATTTTCACTCATCAGACTCATACTTTCGCATTCTTCACATACTTGTTGAACGGATCCTGGGTTTTTTCTGGTTTGGTTCACGTAGTAATGAGGTACCACACTGGAACATTCAATTAAATCAGGTCTTGATAAATATTTTAGAGGATAACGCAAGTTAGGTCTGGGATAGGTCTGGGATTTGCCCTCATCAGGCTCATACTTTCGCGTTTTTCACATACTTGTTGAACTGATCCTGGGTTTATTCTGGTTTGGATCACGTAGCAATGTGGTACCACACTGAAACAGTCAATTAAACCTGGACTTGATAAATATTTTAGAGGATAACGCATGTTAGGTCTGGGATAGGTCTAGGATTTGCCCTCATCAGACTCATACTTTCGCACACTTCACATACTCGTTGAACAGATCCTGAGTTATTTTCTGGTTTGGATCACATACTAATGTGGTACCACACTGAAACAGTCGATTATACCAGGTTTCGATCAATATTTTTGAGGATAACGCATGTTAGGTCTAGGTTAGGCCGGGGATTTTCACTCATCAGACTCATACTTTCGCATTCTTCACATACTTGTTGAACGGATCCTGGGTTTTTTCTGGTTTGGTTCACGTAGTAATGAGGTACCACACTGGAACATTCAATTAAATCTGGTCTTGATAAATATTTCAGAGGATAACGCATGTTAGGTTTGGGTTAGGTCTAGGATTTGCCCTCATCAGGCTCATACTTTCGCATGTTTCTCATACTTCATGGCTAGATCCTGTGCTGTTTCTGTATTGTATCACGTAGTAATGTGGTACCACGCTGAAACAGTCAATTAAACCTGGTTTCGTTCAATATTTTAGAGGATAACGCAAGTTAGGTCTGGGATAGGTCTGGGATTTACCCTCATCAGGCACATACTTTCGCGTTTTTCACATACTTGTCGAACTGATCCTGGGTTTTTTCTGGTTTGGATCACGTAGCAATGTGGTACCACACTGAAATAGTCAATTAAACCTCGTCTTGATAAATATTTTAGAGGATAACGCATGTTAGGTCTGGGATGGGTCTAGGATTTGCCCTCATCAGTCTCATACTTTCGCACACTTCACATACTCGTTGAACAGATCCTGGGTTATTTTCTGGTTTGGATCACATAGTAATGTGGTACCACACTGAAACAGTCAATTCAACCTGGTTTCGATCAATATTTTAGAGAATAATTCATGTTATGTCTAGGTTAGGTCTGGGATTTGCTCTCATCAGGCTCATTCTTTCGCATATTTCTTATACTTGATGGCTAGATCCTGGGCTATTTCTGGATTGTATCACGTAGTAACGTGGTACCACGCTGAAACAGTCAATTAAACCTGGTCTTGATAAATATTTTAGAGGATAACGCATGTTAGGTCTGGGATGGGTCTAGGATTTGCCCTCATCAGACTCATACTTTCGCACACTTCACATACTCGTTGAACAGATCCTGGGTTATTTTCTGGTTTGGATCACATAGTAATGTGGTACCACACTGAAACAGTCGATTAAACCAGGTTTCGATCAATATTTTAGAGGATAACGCAAGTTAGGTCTGGGATAGGTCTGGGATTTGCCCTCATCAGGCTCATACTTTCGCGTTTTTCACATACTTGTTGAACTGATCCTGGGTTTTTTCTGGTTTGGATCACGTAGCAATGTGGTACCACACTGAAATAGTCAATTAAACCTCGTCTTGATAAATATTTTAGAGGATAACGCATGTTAGGTCTGGGATAGGTCTAGGATTTGCCCTCACCAGACTCATACTTTCGCACACTTCACATACTCGTTGAACAGATCCTGGGTTATTTTCTGGTTTGGATTACATAGTAATGTGGTACCACACTGAAACAGTCGATTAAACCAGGTTTCGATCAATATTTTTGAGGATAACGCATGTTAGGTCTAGGTTAGGCCTGGGATTTTCACTCATCAGACTCATACTTTCGCATTCTTCACATACTTGTTGAACGGATCCTGGGTTTTTTCTGGTTTGGTTCACGTAGTAATGTGGTACCACACTGGAACATTCAATTAAACCTGGTCTTGATAAATATTTTAGAGGATAACGCATGTTAGGTGTGGGATAGGTCTAGGATTTGCCCTCATCAGACTCATACTTTCGCGTTTTTCACATACTTGTTGAACTGATCCTGGGTTTATTCTGGTTTGGATCACGTAGCAATGTGGTACCACACTGAAACAGTCAATTAAACCTGGTTTTCATCAATATTTTAGAAAATAATTCATGTTAGGTCTAGGTTAGGCCTGGGATTTTCACTCATCAGACCCATATTTTCGCATTCTTCACATACTTGTTGAACGGATCCTGGGTTTTTTCTGGTTTAGATTACGTAGTAATGTGGGACCACACTGACACAATCAAACAAACCTGGTCTTGATAAATATTTTAGAGGATAACGCATGTTAGGTCTGCGTTAGGTCTAGGATTTGCCCTCGTCAGGCTCATACTTTCGCATATTTCTCATACTTCATGGCTAGATCCTGGGGTATTTCTGGATTGGATCACGTAGCAATGTGGTACCACACTGAAACAGTCAATTAAACCTGGTCTTGATAAATATTTTAGAGGATAACGCATGTTAGGTCTGGGATAGGTCTGGGATTTGCCCTCATCAGACTCATACTTTCGCACACTTCACATACTCGTTGAACAGATCCTGGGTTATTTTCTGGTTTGGATCACATAGTAATGTGGTACCACACTGAAACAGTCGATTATACCAGGTTTCGGTCAATATTTTTGAGGATAACGCATGTTAGGTCTAGGTTAGGCCGGGGATTTTCACTCATCAGACTCATACTTTCGCATTCTTCACATACTTGTTGAACGGATCCTGGGTTTTTTCTGGTTTGGTTCAGGTAGTAATGTGGTACCACACTGGAACATTCAATTAAATCTGGTCTTGATAAATATTTCAGAGGATAACGCATGTTAGGTTTGGGTTAGGTCTAGGATTTGCCCTCATCAGGCTCATACTTTCGCATATTTCTCATACTTCATGGCTAGATCCTGTGCTGTTTCTGTATTGTATCACGTAGTAATGTGGTACCACACTGAAACAGTCAATTAAACCTGGTTTCGATCAATATTTTTGAGGATAACGCATGTTAGGTCAAGGTTAGGCCTGGGATTTTCAGTCATCAGACTCATACTTTCGCATTCTTCACATGCTTGTTGAACGGATCCTGGGCTTTTTCTGGATTGCATCACGTAGTAATGAAGTACAACACTGAAACAGTCAATTAAACCTGGTTTCCATCAATATTTTAGAGGACAACGCATGTTAGGTCTAGGTAAGGCCTGGGATTTGCCCTCATCAGGGTCATACTTTCGCAGTTTTAACATACATGTTGACATGCTCGAGGATTCTTAATGCTTTGGATCACGTAGTAAAGTGGTACCACACTGAAACAGTCCATTAAACCTGGTTTGGATCAATATTTTCGAGGATAACGCATGTTAGGTCAAGGTTAGCCCTGGGATTTTCAGTCATCAGACTCATACTTTCGCATTCTTCAAATACTTGTTGAACGGATCCTGGGTTTTTTCTGGTTTGGTTCACGTAGTAATGTGGGACCACACTGAAACAATCAAATAAACCTGGTCTCGATAAATATTTTAGAGGATAACGCATGTTAGGTCTGCGTTAGGTCTAGGATTTGCCCTCGTCAGGCTCATACTTTCGCATATTTCTCATACTTCATGGCTAGATCCTGGGGTATTTCTGGATTGGATCACGTAGCAATGTGGTACCACACTGAAACAGTCAATTAAACCTGGTTTCGTTCAATATTTTAGAGGATAACGCAAGTTAGGTCTGGGATAGGTCTGGGATTTACCCTCATCAGGCTCATACTTTCGCGTTTTTCACATACTTGTTGAACTGATCCTGGGTTTTTTCTGGTTTGGATCACGTAGTAGTGTGGTACCAGACTGAAATAGTCAGTTAAACCTGGTCATGATAAATATTTTAGAGGATAACGTATGTTAGGTCTGGGATAGGTCCAGGATTTGCCTTCATCAGACTCATACTTTCGCACACTTCACATACTCGTTGAACAGATCCTGGGTTATTTTCTGGTTTGGATCACATAGTAATGTGGGACCACACTGAAACAATCAAATAAACCTGGTCTTGATAAATATTTTAGAGGATAACGCATGTTAGCTCTGCGTTAGGTCTAGGATTTGCCCTCATCAGGCTCATACTTTCGCATATTTCTCATACTTCATGGCTAGATCCTGTGCTGTTTCTGTATTGTATCACGTAGTAATGTGGTACCACCCTGAAACAGTCAATTAAACCTGGTTTCGTTCAATATTTCAGAGGATAACGCAAGTTAGGTCTGGGATAGGTCTGGGATTTACCCTCATCAGGCTCATGCTTTCGCGATTTTCACATACTTGTTGAACAGATCCCGGGTTTTTTTCCGGTTTGGGTCACGTAGTAGTGTGGTACCACACTGAAACAGTCGATTAACCCTGGTTTCGATCAATATTTTTGAGGATAACGCTTGCTGGGTCTAGGTTAGGCCGGGGATTTTCACTCATCAGACTCATACTTTCGCATTCTTCACATACTTGTTGAACGGATCCTGGGCTTTTTCTGGATTGCATCACGTAGTAATGAAGTACAACACTGAAACAGTCAATTAAACCTGGTTTCCATCAATATCTTAGAGGACAACGCATGTTAGGTCTAGGTAAGGCCTGGGATTTGCCCTCATCGGGGTCATACTTTCGCAGTTCTAACATACATGTTGACCTGATCGAGGGTTCTTAATGCTTTGGATCACGTTGTACAGTGGTACCACACTGAAACAGTCCATTAAACCTGGTTTGGATCAATATATTAGAGGATAACGCATGTTAGGTCTAGGTTAGGTCTGGGATTTTCACTCATCAGACTCATACTTTCGCACACTTCACATACTCGTTGAACGGATCCTGGGTTTTTTCTGGTTTGGATTACGTAGTAATGTGGGACCACACTGAAACAATCAAATAAACCTGGTCTTGATAAATATTTTAGAGGATAACGCATGTTAGCTCTGCGTTAGGTCTAGGATTTGCCCTCGTCAGGCTCATACTTTCGCATATTTCTCATACTCCATGGCTATATCCTGGGGTATTTCTGGATTGGATCACGTAGCAATGTGGTACCACACTGAAACAGTCAATTAAACCTGGTCTTGATAAATATTTTAGAGGATAACGCAAGTTAGGTCTGGGATAGGTCTGGGATTTGCCCTCATCAGGCTCATACTTTCGCGTTTTTCACATACTTGTTGCACTGATCCTGGGTTTTTTCTGGATTGGATCACGTAGCAATGTGGTACCACACTGAAACAGTCAATTAAACCTGGTTTCGTTCAATATTTTAGAGGATAACGCAAGTTAGGTCTGGGATAGGTCTGGGATTTACCCTCATCAGGCTCATGCTTTCGCATTTTTCACATACTTGTTGAACAGATCGTGGGTTTTTTCCGGTTTGGGCCACGTAGTAGTGTGGTACCACACTGAAACAGTCGATTAAACCTGGTTTCGATCAATATTTTTGAGGATAACGCTTGCTGGGTCTAGGTTAGGCCGGGGATTTTCACTCATCAGACTCATACTTTCGCATTCTTCACATACTTGTTGAAAGGATCCTGGGTTTTTTCTGGTTTAGATCACGTAGTAATGTGGGACCACACTGAAACAATCAATTAAACCTGGTCATGATAAATATTTTCGAGGATAACGCATGTTAGCTTTGAGTTAGATCTAGGATTTGCCCGCATCATGCTCATACTTTCGCATATTTCTCATACTTCATGGCTAGATCCTGGGCTGTTTCTGGATTGTATCACGTGGTAATGTGGTACCACGCTGAAAGAGTCAATTAAGCCTGATTTCGATCAATATTTTAGAGGATAACGCAAGTTAGGTCTGGGATAGGTCTGGGATTCGCCATCATCAGGCTCATACTTTCGCATATTTCTCATACTTGATGGCTAGATCCTGGGCTTTTTCTGGATTGCATCACGTAGTAATGAAGTACAACATTGAAACAGTCAATTCAACCTGGTTTCCATCAATATCTTAGAGGACAACGCAAGTTAGGTCTGGGATAGGTCTGGGATTTGCCCTCATCAGGCACATACTTTCGCGTTTTTCACATACTTGTTGAACAGATCCTGGGTTTTTTCTGGTTTGGATCACGTAGTAGTGTGGTACCACACTGAAACAGTCGATTAAACCAGGTTTCGATCAATATTTTTGAGGATAACGCATGTTAGGTCTAGGTTAGGCCTGGGATTTTCACTCATCAGACTCATACTTTCGCATTCTTCACATACTTGTTGAACGGATCCTGGGTTTTTTCTCGTTTGGATCATGTAGTAATGTGGGACCACACTGAAACAATCAATTAAACCTGGTGATGATAAATATTTTAGAGGATAACGCATGTTAGGTCTGGGTTAGGTCTAGGATTTGCCCTCGTCAGGCTCATACATTCGCATATTTCTCATACTTCATTGCTTGATCCTGGGCTATTTCTGGACTGGATCACGTAGTAATGTGGTACCACACTGAAACAGTCAATTAAACCTGGTTCCGATCAATATTTTAGAGAATAATTCATGTTATGTCTAGGTTAGGTCTGGGATTTGCTCTCATCAGGCTCATTCTTTCGCATATTTCTTATACTTGATGGCTAGATCCTGGGCTATTTCTGGATTGTATCACGTAGTAACGTGGTACCACGCTGAAACAGTCAATTAAACCTGGTCTTGATAAATATTTTAGAGGATAACGCATGTTAGGTCTGGGATAGATCTAGGATTTGCCCTCACCAGACTCATACTTTCGCACACTTCACATACTCGTTGAACAGATCCTGGGTTATTTTCTGGTTTGGATCACATAGTAATGTGGTACCACACTGAAACAGTCGATTAAACCAGGTTTCGATCAATATTTTAGAGGATAACGCAAGTTAGGTCTGGGATAGGTCTGGGATTTGCCCTCATCAGGCTCATACTTTCGCGTTTTTCACATACTTGTTGAACTGATCCTGGGTTTTTTCTGGTTTGGATCACGTAGCAATGTGGTACCACACTGAAATAGTCAATTAAACCTCGTCTTGATAAATACTTTAGAGGATAACGCATGTTAGGTCTGGGATAGCTCTAGGATTTGCCCTCATCAGACTCATACTTTCGCACACTTCACATACTCGTTGAACAGATCCTGGGTTATTTTCTGGTTTGGATCACATAGTAATGTGGTACCACACTGAAACAGTCGATTAAACCAGGTTTCGATCAATATTTTTGATGATAACGCATGTTAGGTCTAGGTTAGGCCTGGGATTTTCACTCATCAGACCCATACTTTCGCATTCTTCACATACTTGTTGAACGGATCCTGGGTTTTTTCTGGTTTGGTTCACGTAGTAATGTGGTACCACACTGGAACATTCAATTAAACCTGGTCTTGATAAATATTTTAGAGGATAACGCATGTTAGGTTAGGGTTACGTCTAGGATTTGCCCTCATCAGACTCATACTTTCGCACACTTCACATACTCGTTGAACAGATCCTGGGTTATTTTCTGGTTTGGATCACATAGTAATGTGGTACCACACTGAAACAGTCGATTAAACCAGGTTTCGATCAATATTTTTGAGGATAACGCATGTTAGGTCTAGGTTAGGCCTGGGATTTTCACTCATCAGACTCATACTTTCGCATTCTTCACATACTTGTTGAACGGATCCTGGGTTTTTTCTGGTTTGGATTACGTAGTAATGTGGGACCACACTGAAACAATCAAACAAACCTGGTCTTGATAAATATTTTAGAGGATAACGCATGTTAGGTCTGGGATAGCTCTAGGATTTGCCCTCATCAGACTCATACTTTCGCACACTTCACATACTCGTTGAACAGATCCTGGGTTATTTTCTGGTTTGGATCACATAGTAATGTGGTACCACACTGAAACAGTCGATTAAACCAGGTTTCGATCAATATTTTTGATGATAACGCATGTTAGGTCTAGGTTAGGCCTGGGATTTTCACTCATCAGACTCATACTTTCGCATTCTTCACATACTTGTTGAACGGATCCTGGGTTTTTTCTGGTTTGGTTCACGTAGCAATGTGGTACCACACTGGAACATTCAATTAAACCTGGTCTTGATAAATATTTTAGAGGATAACGCATGTTAGGTCTGGGATAGCTCTAGGATTTGCCCTCATCAGACTCATACTTTCGCACACTTCACATACTCGTTGAACAGATCCTGGGTTATTTTCTGGTTTGGATCACGTAGTAGTGTGGTACCACACTGAAACAGTCAATTAAACCTGTTTTCGATCAATATTTTTGAGGATAACGCATGTTAGGTCTAGGTTAGGCCTGGGATTTGCTCTCATCAGGCTCATTCTTTCGCATATTTCTCATACCTGATGGCTAGATCCTGGGTTTTTTCTGTATTGTATCACGTAGTAATGTGGTACCACGCTGAAACAGTCAATTAAACCTGGTTTCGTTCAATATTTTAGAGGATAACGCAAATTAGGTCTGGGATAGGTCTGGGATTTACCCTCATCAGGCTCATACTTTCGCGTTTTTCACATACTTGTTGAACAGATCCTGGGTTTTTTCCGGTTTGGGTCACGTAGTAGTGTGGTACCACACTGAAACAGTCAATTAAACCTGTTTTCGATCAATATTTTTGAGGATAACGCATGTTAGGTCTAGGTTAGGCCTGGGATTTGCCCTCATCAGGGTCATACTGACGCAGTTTTAACATACTTGTTGAACGGATCCTGGGTTTTTTCTGGTTTGGTTCACGTAGTAATGTGGCACCACACTGAAACATTCAATTAAACCTTTTCTTGATAAATATTTTAGAGGGTAACGCATGTTAGGTTTGGGTTAGGTCTAGGATTTGCCCTCATCAGGCTCATACTTTCGCATATTTCTCATACTTCATGGCTAGATCCTGGGCTGTTTCTGGATTGTATCAGGTAGTAAAGTGGTACCACACTGAAACATTCAATGAAACCTGGTCTGGATGAATATTTTAGAGGATAACGCATCTTAGGTCTGGGTTAGGTCTAAGACTTGCCCTCATCAGGCTCACAGTTTAGCGTTTTTCACATACTTCTTGAACAGATCCTGGGCTTTCTCTGGTTTGGGTCACGTAGTAATGTGGGACCACACTGAAACAGTGAATTGAACCTGGTTTCGATCAATATTTTAGAGATTAATTCATGTTAGGTCTATGTTAGGTCAGGGATTTACTCTCATCAGGCTCATTCTTTCGCATATTTCTCATACTTGACGGCTAGATCCTGGGCTTTTTCTGGATTGCATCACGTAGTAATGAAGTACAACACTGAAACAGTTAATTAAACCTGGTTTCGATCAATATTTTAGAGAATAATTCATGTTAGGTCTAGGTTAGGTCTGGGATTTGCTCCCATCAGGCTCATTCTTTCGCATATTTCTCATACTTGATGGCTAGATCCTGGGATTTTCTGGATTGCATCACGTAGTAATGAAGTACAACACTGAAACAGTCAATTAAACCTGGTTTCCATCAATATTCTAGAGGACAACGCACTTTAGGTCTGGGTTAGGTCTAGGATTTGCCCTCATTAGGCTCATACATTGGCCTATTTCTCATACTTCATGGCTAGATCCTGGGCTGTTTCTGGATTGGATGACGTAGTAATGTGGTACCACGCTGAAACAGTCAATTAAACCTGGTTTCGATCAATATTTTAGAGGATAACGCAAGTTAGGTCTGGGATAGGTCTAGGATTTGCTCTCATCAGGCTCTTACTTTCGCATATTTCTTATACTTCATGGCTAGATCCTGGGCTATTTCTGGATTGGATCACGTAGTAAAGTGGTACCACACTGAAACATTCAATGAAACCTGGTCTGGATAAATATTTTAGAGGATAACGCATCTTATGTCTGGGTTAGGTCTAAGATTTGCCCTCATCAGGCTCACAGTTTAGCGTTTTTCACATACTTGTTGAACAGATCCTGGGCTTTTTCTGGTTTGGATCACGAAGTAGTGTGGTACCTCACTGAAACAGTCCATTAAACCTGGTTTCGCTCAATATTTTAGAGGATAACGCATGTTAGGTCTAGGTTAGGTCTGGGATTTGCTCTCATCAGGCTCATTCTTTCGCATATTTCTCATACTTGATGGCTAGATCCTGGGTTTTTTCTGGTTTGGATCACGTAGTAATGTGGTACCACACTGAAACTGTCGATTAAACCTGGTTTCGATCAATATTTTAGAGGATAACGCAAGTTAAGTCTGGGATTGGTCTGGGATTTGACCTCATCAGACTCATACTTTCGCATACTTCACATACTCGTTGAACAGATCCTGGGTTATTTTCTGGTTGGGATCACATAGTAATGTGGTACCACACTGAAACAGTCGATTAAACCAGGTTTCGATCAATATTTTTGAGGACAACGCATGTTAGGTCTAGGTTAGGCCTGGGATTTTCACTCATCAGACTCATACTTTCGCATTCTTCACATACTTGTTGAACGGATCGTGGGTTATTTCTCGTTTGGATCACGTAGTAATGTGGGACCAGACTGAAACAGTCAATTAAACCTGGTTTCGATCAATATTTTAGAGAATAATACATGTTAGGTCTATGTTAGGTCTGGGATTTGCTCTCATCAGGCTCATTCTTTCGCATATTTCTCATACATTTTGAACAGATCCTGGGTTTTTTCTGGTTTGGATCACGTAGTAATGTGGGACCATACTGAAACAATCAATTAAACCTGGTCTTGATAAATATTTTAGAGGATAACGCATGTTAGGTCTGGGTTAGGTCTAGGATTTGCCCTCATCAGGCTCATACTTTCGCATATTTCTCTTACTTCAAGGCTAAAACCTGGGCTTTTTCTGGATTGCATCACGTAGTAAAGCGGTACCACACTGAAACATTCAATGAAACCTGGTCTGGATAAATATTTTAGAGGTTAACGCATCTTAGGTCTGGGTTAGGTCTACGATTTGCCCTCATCAGGCTCACAGTTTAGCGTTTTTCACATACTTGTTGAACAGATCCTGGGTTTTTTCTGGTTGGGATCACGAAGTAATGTGGTACCACACTGAAACAGTCCATTAAACCTGGTTTCGCTCAATATTTTAGAGGATAACGCATGTAAGGTCTAGGTTAGGTCTGGGATTTGCTCTCATCAGGCTCATTCTTTCGCATATTTCTCATACTTGATGGCTAGATCCTGGGTTTTTTCTGGTTTGGATCACGTAGTAATGTGGTACCACACTGTAACAGTCGATTAAACCTGGTTTCGATCAATATTTTAGAGGATAACGCAAGTTAGGTCTGGGATAGGTCTCGGATTTGACCTCATCAGACTCATACTTTCGCAACACTTCACATACTCCTTGAACAGATCCTGGGTTATTTTCTGGTTTGGATCACATAGTAATGTGGTACCACACTGAAACAGTCGATTAAACCAGGTTTCGAACAATATTCTAGAGGATAACGCATGTTAGGTCTAGGTTAGGCCTGGGATTTTCACTCACCAGACTCATACTTTCGCATTCTTCACATACTTGTTGAACGGATCCTGGGTTTTTTCTGGTTTGGATCACGTAGTAATGTGGTGCCACACTGAAACGGCCAATTAAACCTGGTTTCGATCAATATTTTAGAGGATAACGCAAGTTAGGTCTGGGATAGGTCTGGGATTAGCCCTCATCCGGCTCATACTTTCGCATTCTTCACATACATGTTGAACTGATCCTGGGTGTTTTCTTGTTTGGATCACGTAGTAATGTGGTACCACACTGAAACGGTCAATTAAACCTGGTTTCGATCAATATTTTAGAGGATAACGCAAGTTAGGTCTGGGATAGGTCTGGGATTTGACCTAATCAGACTCATTCTTTCGCATATTTCTCATACTTGATGGCTAGATCCTGGGCTTTTTCTGGATTGCATCACGTAGTAATGAAGTACAACACTGAAACAGTCAATTAAACCTGGTTGCCATCAATATTTTAGAGGACAACGCATGTTAGGTCTAGGTTAGGCCTGGGATTTGCCCTCATCAAGGTCATACTGTCGCAGTTTTAACATACTTGTTGAACGGATCCTGCGTTTTTTCTGGTTTGGTTCACGTAGTAATGTTGTACCACACTGAAACATTCAATTAAACCTGGTCTTGATAAATGTTTTAGAGGATAACGCATGTTAGGTTTGGGTTAGGTCTAGGATTTGCCCTCATCAGGCTCATACTTTCGCATATTTCTCATACTTCATGGCTAGATCCTGGGCTGTTTCTGGATTGTATCACGTAGTAATGTGGTACCACGCTGAAACAGTCGACTAAACCTGGTTTCGATCAATATTTTAGAGGATAACGCAAGTTAAGTCTGGGATAGGTCTGGGATTTGACCTCATCAGACTCATACTTTCGCATTCTTCACATACTTGTTGAACGGATCCTGGGTTTTTTCTGGTTTGGATCACGTAGTAATGTGGGACCACACTGAACCAGTCGACTAAACCTGTTTTCGCTCAATATTTTAGAGGATGACGCATGTTAGGTCTAGGTTAGGCCTGGGATTTTCCCTCATCAGATTCATACTTTCGCATTTTTCACATACTTGTTGAACGGATCCTGGGTTTTTTCTGGTTTGGATCACGTAGTATTGTGGGACCACACTGAAGCAGTCAAGTAAACCTGGTTTCGATCAATATTTTAGAGAATAATTCATGTTAGGTCTACGTTAGGTCTGGGGTTTTGCTCTCATCAGGCTCATTCTTTCGCATATTTCTCAAACATGTTGAACAGATACTGGGTTTTTTCTGGTTTGGATCACGTAGTAATGTGGGACCACACTGAAACAATCAATTAAACCAGATCTAGATAAATATTTTAGAGGATTACGCATGTTAGGTCTGGGTTAGGTCTAGGATTTGCTCTCATCAGGCTCATACTTTCGCATATTTCTCATACTTCATGGCTAGATCCTGGGCTGTTTCTGGATTGTATCACGTAGTAATGTGGTACCACGCTGAAACAGTCGACTAAACCTGTTTTCGATCAATATTTTAGAGGATATCGCATCTTAGGTCTGGGTTAGGTCTAAGATTTGCCCTCGTCAGGCTCACAGTTTAGCGTTTTTCACATACTTCTAAAACAGATCCTGGGTTTTTTCTGGTTTGGTTCTCGTAGTAATGTGGTACCACACTGAAACATTCAATTAAACCAGGTTTCGATCAATATTTTTGAGGATAACGCATGTTAGGTCTAGGTTAGGTCTGGGATTTGCTCTCATCAGGCTCATTCTTTCGCATATTTCTCATACTTGATGGCTAGATCCTGGGCTTTTTCTGGATTACATCACGTAGTAATGAAGTACAACACTGAAACAGTCAATTAATCCTGGTCTCCATCAATATTCTAGAGGACAACGCATGTTAGGTCTAGGTTAGGCCTGGGATTTGCCCTCATCAGGGTCATACTGTCGCAGTTTTAACATACTTGTTGAACGGATCCTGGGTTTTTTCTGGTTTGGTTCACGTAGTAATGTGGTACCACACTGAAACATTCAATTAATCCTTTTCTTGATAAATATTTTAGAGGATAACGCATGTTAGGTTTGGGTTAGGTCTAGGATTTGCCCTCATCAGGCTCATACTTTCGCATATTTCTCATACTTCATGGCTAGATCCTGGGCTGTTTTTGGATTGTATCAGGTAGTAAAGTGGTACCACACTGAAACATTCAATGAAACCTGGTCTGGATAAATATTTTAGAGGATAACGCATCTTAGGTCTGGGTTAGGTCTAAGATTTGCCCTCATCAGGCTCACAGTTTAGCGTTTTTCACATACTTCTTGAACAGATCCTGGGCTTTCTCTGGTTTGGATCACGAAGTAGTGTGGTACCACACTGAAACAGTCCATTAAACCTGGTTTCGCGCAATATCTTAGAGGATAACGCATGTTAGGTCTAGGTTAGGTCAGGGATTTGCTCTCATCAGGCTCATTCTTTCGCATATTTCTCATACTTGATGGCTAGATCCTGGGCTTTTTCTGGATTGCATCACGTAGTAATGTAGTACCACACTGAAACAGTCAATGAAACCTGGTTTCCATCAATATTTTAGAGGACAACGCAAGTTAGGTCTAGGTAAGGCCTGAGATTTTCACTGATCAGACTTATACTTTCGCATTCTTCACATACTTGTTGAACGGATCCTGGGTTTTTTCTGGTTTGGTTCTCGTAGTAATGTGGTACCACACTGAAACATTCAATTAAACCAGGTTTCGATCAATATTTTTGAGGATAACGCATGTTAGGTCTAGGTTAGGCCTGGGATTTTCACTCATGGGACTCATACTTTCGCATTCTTCACATACTTGTTGAACGGATCCTGGGTTTTTTCTGGTTTGGATCACGTAGTAATGTGGGACCACACTGAAACAGTCAATTAAACCTGGTTTCGGTCAATATTTTAGAGAGTAATTCATGTTGGGTCTAGGTTAGGTCTGGGATTTGCTCTCATCAGGCTCATTCTTTCGCATATTTCTCATACTTGGTGGCTAGATCCTGGGCTTCTTCTGGATTGCATCACGTAGTAATGAAGTACAACACTGAAACAGTCAATTAAACCTGGTTTCCGTCAATATTTTAGAGGACAACGCATGTTAGGTCTAGGTTAGGCCTGGGATTTGCCCTCATCAGGGTCATACTGTCGCAGTTTTAACATACTTGTTGAACGGATCCTGGGTTTTTTCTGGTTTGGTTCACGTAGTAATGTTGTACCACACTGAAACAGTCGATTAAACCTGGTTTCGATCAATATTTTAGAGGATAACGCAAGTTAAGTCTGGGATAGGTCTGGGATTTGACCTCATCAGACTCATACTTTCGCATTCTTCACATACTTGTTGAACGGATCCTGGGTTTTTTCTGGTTTGGATCACGTAGTAATGTGGGACCACACTGAAACAGTCGACTAAACCTGTTTTCGATCAATATTTTAGAGGATGACGCATGTTAGGTCTAGGTTAGGCCTGGGATTTTCCCTCATCAGACTCATACTTTCGCATTCTTCACATACTTGTTGAACGGATCCTGGGTTTTTTCTGGTTTGGATCACGTAGTATTGTGGGACCACACTGAAGCAGTCAAGTAAACCTGGTTTCGATCAATATTTTAGAGAATAATTCATGTTAGGTCTACGTTAGGTCTGGGATTTGCTCTCATCAGGCTCATTCTTTCGCATGTTTCTCATACATGTTGAACAGATACTGGGTTTTTTCTGGTTTGGATCACGTAGTAATGTGGGACCACACTGAAACAATCAATTAAACCAGATCTTGATAAATATTTTAGAGGATTACGCATGTTAGATCTGGGTTAGGTCTAGGATTTGCTCTCATCAGGCTCATACTTTCGCATATTTCTCATACTTCATGGCTAGATCCTGGGCTCTTTCTGGATTGTATCACGTAGTAATGTGGTACCACGCTGAAACAGTCGACTAAACCTGGTTTCGCTCAATATTTTAGAGGATAACGCAGGTTAGGTCTAAGTTAGGTCTGGGATTTGCTCTCATCAGGCGCATTTTTTCGCATATTTCTCATACTTGATGGCTAGATCCTGGCCTTTTTCTGGATTGCATCACGTAGTAATGTAGTACCACACTGAAACAGTCAATGAAACCTGGTTTCCGTCAATATTTTAGAGGACAACGCAAGTTAGGTCTAGGTAAGGCCTGAGATTTTCACTGATCAGACTCATACTTTCGCATTCTTCACATACTTGTTGAACGGATCCTGGGTTTTTTCTGGTTTGGTTCTCGTAGTAATGTGGTACCACACTGAAACATTCAATTAAACCAGGTTTCGATCAATATTTTTGAGGATAACGCATGTTAGGTCTAGGTTAGGCCTGGGATTTTCACTCATCGGACTCATACTTTCGCATTCTTCACATACTTGTTAAACGGATCCTGGGGTTTTTCTGGTTTGGATCACGTAGTAATGTGGGACCACACTGAAACAGTCAATTAAACCTGGTTTCGGTCAATATTTTAGAGAATAATTCATGTTGGGTCTAGGTTAGGTCTGGGATTTGCTCTCATCAGGCTCATTCTTTCGCATATTTCTCACACTTGGTGGCTAGATCCTGGGCTTTTACTGGATTGCATCACGTAGTAATGAAGTACAACACTGAAACAGTCAATTAAACCTGGTTTTCATCAATATCTTAGAGGACAACGCAAGTTAGGTCTGGGATATGTCTGGGATTTGCCCTCATCAGGCTCATACTTTCGCGTTTTTCACATACTTGTTGAAGAGATCCTGGGTTTTTTCTGGTTTGGATCACGTAGTAGTGTGGTACCACGCTGAAACAGTCCATTAAACCTGGTTTCGATCAATATTTTAGAGAATAATTCATGTTAGGTCTATGTTAGGTCTGGGATTTTCTCTCATCAGGCTCATTCTTTCGCATATTTCTCATACATGTTGAACAGATCCTGGGTTTTTTCTGGTTTGGATCACGTAGTAATGTGGGACCACACTGAAACAATCAATTAAACCTGGTCTTGATAAATATTTTAGAGGATAACGCATGCTAGGTCTGGATTAGGTTTAGGATTTGCCCTCGTCAGGCTCATACTTTCGCATATTTCTCATACTTCAAGGCTAGGTCCTGGGCTGTTTCTGGATTGTAGCACGTAGTAATGTGGTACCACGCTGAAACAGTCAATGAAACCTGGTTTCGATCAATATTTTAGAGGATATCGCAAGTTAGGTCTGGGATAGGTCTAGGATTTGCCCTCATCAGGCTCTTACATTCGCATATCTCTCATACTTCATGGCTAGATCCTGGGCTATTTCTGGATTGGATCACGTAGTAAAGTGGTACCACACTGAAACATTCAATGAAACCTGGTCTGGATAAACATTTTAGAGGTTAACGCATCTTAGGTCTGGGTTAGGTCTAAGATTTGCCCCCATCAGGCTCACAGTTTAGCGTTTTTCACATACTTGTTGAACGGATCCAGGGTTTTTTCTGGTTTGGATCACGAAGTAGTGTGGTACCACACTGAAACAGTCCATTAAACCTGGTTTCGCTCAATATTTTAGAGGATAACGCATGTAAGGTCTAGGTTAGGTCTGGGATTTGCTCTCATCAGGTTCATTCTTTCGCATATTTCTCATACTTGATGGCTAGATCCTGGGTTTTTTCTGGTTTGGATCACGTAGTAATGTGGTACCACACTGAAACAGTCGATTAAACCTGTTTTCGATCAATATTTTAGAGGATAACGCAAGTTATGTCTGGGATTGGTCTGGGATTTGACGTCATCAGACTTATACTTTCGCACACTTCACATACTCGTTGAACAGATCCTGGGTTATTTCCTGGTTGGGATCACATAGTAATGTGGTACCACACTGAAACAGTCAAGTAAACCTGGTTTCGATCAATATTTTAGAGAATAATTCATGTTAGGTCTATGTTAGGTCTGGGATTTGCTCTCATCAGGCTCATTCTTTCGCATATTTCTCATACATGTTGAACAGATCCTGGGTTTTTTCTGGTTTGGATCACGTAGTAGTGTGGTACCACGCTGAAACAGTCCATTAAGCCTGGTTTGGATCAATATTTTAGAGGATAACGCATGCTAGGTCTGGGTTAGGTCTGGGATTTGCTCTCATCAGGTTCATTCTTTCGCATATTTCTCATACTTCATGGCTAGATCCTGGGCAGTTTCTGGATTGGATCACGTAGTAATGTGGTACCACGCTGAAACAGTCAATTAAACCTGGTTTCCATCAATATTTTAGAGGACAACGCAAGTTAGGTCTAGGTAAGGCCTGAGATTTTCACTGATCAGACTCATACTTTCGCATTCTTCACATACTTGTTGAACGGATCCTGGGTTTTTTCTGGTTTGGATCACGTAGTAGTGTGGTACCACGCTGAAACAGTCCATTAAGCCTGGTTTGGATCAATATTTTAGAGGATAACGCATGCTAGGTCTGGGTTAGGTCTGGGATTTGCTCTCATCAGGTTCATTCTTTCGCATATTTCTCATACTTGATGGCTAGATCCTGGGTTTTTTCTGGTTTGGATCACGTAGTAATGTGGTACCACACTGAAACAGTCGATTAAACCTGTTTTTGATCAATATTTTAGAGGATAACGCAAGTTAAGTCTGGGATTGGTCTGGGATTTGACGTCATCAGACTCATACTTTCGCACACTTCACATACTCGTTGAACAGATCCTGGGTTATTTTCTGGTTGGGATCACATAGTAATGTGGTACCACACTGAAACAGTCAAGTAAACCTGGTTTCGGTCAATATTTTAGAGAATGATTCATGTTGGGTCTAGGTTAGGTCTGGGATTTGCTCTCATCAGGCTCATTCTTTCGCATATTTCTCATACTTGGTGGCTAGATCCTGGACTTTTTCTGGATTGCATCACGTAGTAATGAAGTACAACACTGAAACAGTCAATTAAACCTGGTTTTCATCAATATCTTAGAGGACAACGCAAGTTATGTCTGGGATAGGTCTGGAGATTTGCCCTCATCAGTCTCATACTTTCGCATTCTTCACATACTTCTTGAACAGATCCCGGGTTTTTTCTGGTTTCGATCACGTAGTAATGTGGTACCACACTGAAGCATACCAATAAACCTGGTTTCGATTTTTATTTTAGAGGAGAACACATGTTAGGTCTAGGTTATGTCTGGGATTTGCCCTCATCAGGCTCATACTTTCGCATATTTCTCATACTTCATAGCTAGATCCTGAGCTATTTCTGCATTGGATCACGTAGTAATGTGGTACCACACTGAAACAGTCCACTCAACGTGGTTTCTATCAATATTTGAGAGGATAACGCATGTAATGTCTAGGTTAGGCCTGGGATTTGCCCTCATCAGACTCATACTTTCGGATTTTTCACATACTTGTTGAACAGATCCTGGGTGTTTTATGGTTTGGATCACGTAGTAATGTGGTACCACACTGAAACAGTCAATAAATCTTGGTTTCCATCAATATTTTAGAGAATAATTCATGTTAGGTCTAGTTTAGGTGTGGGATTTGCTCTCATCAGACTCATTCTTTCGCATATTTCTCATACTTGATGGCCAGATTCTGGGCCCTTTCTGGTTTGGATCACGTAGTAATGTGGTACCACACTGAAACAGTCCATTAAACCTGGTTTCGATCAATATTTTTGAGGATAACGCATGTTAGGTCTGGGTTAGGTCTAGGATTTGCCCTTATCAGGCTCATACTTTCGCATATTTCTCATAATTCATGGCTAGATCCTGGGCTATTTCTGGATTGCATCACGTAGTAATGTAGTACCACACTGAAACAGTCAATTAAACCTGGTTTCCATCACTATTTTAGAGGACGACTCAAGTTAGGTCTGGGATAGGTCTGGGATTTGCCCTGGTCAGGATCATACTTTCGCATTTTTCACATACTTGTTGAACAGATCCTGGGTTTTTTCTGGTTTGGATCACGCAGTAGTGTGGTACCACACTGAAACAGTCGATTAAACCTGGTTTCCATCACTATTTTAGAGGACAACTCAAGTTAGGTCTGGGATAGGTCTGGGATTTGCCCTCGTCAGGATCATACTTTCGCATTTTTCACATACTTGTTGAACAGACCCTGGGTTTTTTCTGGTTTGGATCACGCAGTAGTGTGGTACCACACCGAAACATTCAATTAAACCTGGTCATGATAAATATTTTAGAGGATAACGCATGTTAGGTCTAAGTTAGGCCTGGGATTTTCCCTCATCAGACTCATACTTTCGCATATTTCTCATAGTTCATAGCTAGATCCTGAGCTATTTCTGCATTGGATCACGTAGTAATGTGGTACCACACTGAAACAGTCCACTCAACGTGGTTTCTATCAATATTTTAGAGGATAACGCATGTTATGTCTAGGTTAGGCCTGGGATTTACCCTCATCAGGGTCATATTTCCGCGTTCTTCACATACTTGTTAACAGATCCTGGGTATTTTTCTGCTATGGATCACGTAGTAAAGTGGTACCACACTAAAACAGTCAATTAAACCTGGTTTCCATCAATATTTTAGAGGACAACGCAAGTTAGGTCTGGGTTAGGCCTGGGATTTGCCCTCAGCAGACTCATACTTTCGCATTCTTCACATACTTGTTGAACGGATCCTGGGTATTTTTCTGGTTGGCATCACGTAGTGATGTGGTACCACACTGAAACAGTCCATAAAACCTGGTTTCGATCAATATTTTAGAGGATAACGCATGTTAGGTCTAAGTTAGGCGTGGGATTTTCCCTCATCAGACTCATACTATCGCTTTCTTCACATACTTGTTGAACGTATCCTGGGTTTTTTCTGGTTTGGATCACGTAGTAATGTGGTACCACACTGAAACTATCGATTAAACCTGCTTTCGATCAATACTTTTGAGAATAACTCATGTTAGGTCTAGGTTAGGTCAGGGATTTGCTCTTATCAGGCTCGTACTTTCGCAAATTTCTCATACTTGATGGCCAGATTCTGTGCTTTTTCTGGTTTGGATCACGTAGTAATGTGGTACCACACTGAAACAGTCGATTAAACCTGGTTTCGATCAATATCTTAGATGACAACGCTAGTTAGGTCTGGTATAGTTCTGGGATTTGCCCTCATCAGGGTCATATTTTCGCGTTCTTCACATACTTGTTGAACAGATCCTGGGAATTTTTCTGGTTTGGATCAGGTAGTAATGTGGTACCACACTGAAAGAGTCGATTAAACCTGGTTTCGATAAATATTTTTGAGGATAACGCATGTTAGGTCTAGGTTAGGCCTGGGATTTACCCTCATCAGGGACATATTTCCGCGTTCTTCACATACTTGTTAACAGATCCTGGGTATTTTTCTGGTTTGGATCACGTAGTAATGTGGCACCACACAGAAATAGTCGATTAAACCTGGTTTCGATCAATATTTTAGAGGATAACTCATGTTAGGTCTAGGATAGGTCTGGGATTTGGCCTCATCACGCTCATCGTTTCGAGTTTTTCACATACTTGTTGCACAGATCCTGGGTTTTTTTCTGGTTTGGATCACGTAGAAATGTGGTACCACACTGAAACATTCAACTAAACCTGGTACTGATAAATATTTTTGAGGGCAACGCATGTTAGGTCTAGGTTAGGCCTGGGATTTTCCCTCATCAGACACATACTTTCGCATTCTTCACATACTTGTTGAACGGATCCTGGGTATTTTTCTGGTTTGGATCACGTAGTGATGTGGTACCACACTGAAACAGTCCATTAAACCTGGCTTCGATCAATATTTTAGAGGATAACGCATGTTAGGTCTAAGTTAGGCCTGGGATTTTCCCTCATCAGACACATACTTTCGCATTCATCGCATACTTGTTGAACGTATCCTGGGTTTTTTCTGGTTTGGATCACGTAGTAATGTGGTACCACACTGAAACTGTCGATTAAACCTGCTTTCGATCAATATATTTGAGAATAACTCATGTTAGGTCTAGGTTAGGTCTGGGATTTGCTCTCATCAGACTCATTCTTTCGCATGTTTCTCATACTTGATGGCTAGACCCTGGGCTTTTTCTGGATTGCGTCACGCAGTAATGTAGTACAACACTGAAACAGTCAATTCAACCTGGTTTCGATCAATATTTTTGAGGATAACGCATGTTAGGTCTGGGCTAGGTCTAGGATTTGCCTTCATCAGGCTCATACTTTCGCTTATTTCTCATGATTCATGGCTAGATCCTGGGCTATTTCTGGTTTGGATCACGTAGTGATGTGGTACCACACTGAAACAGTCCATTAAACCTGGTTTCGATCAATATTTTAGAGGATAACGCATGTTATGTCTAGGTTAGGCCTGTGATTTGCCCTCATCAGACACATACTTTCGCATTCTCCACTTACTTGTTGAACAGATCCTGGGTTTTTTCTGGTTTGGATCACGCAGTAGTGTGGTAACACACTGAAACATTCAATTAAACCTGGTCTTGATAAATATTTTAGAGGATAAGGCATGTTAGGTCTAAGTTAGGCCTGGGATTTGCCCTCATCAGACTCGTACTTTCGCATTCTTCACATACTTGTTGAACGTATCCTGGGTTTTTTCTGGTTTGGATAACGTAGTAATGTGGTATCACACTGAAACTGTCGATTAAACCTGCTTTCGATCAATACTTTTGAGAATAACTCATGTTAGGTCTAGGTTAGGTCTGGGATTTGCTCTTATCAGGCTCGTACTTTCGCAAATTTCTCATACTTGATGGCCAGATTCTGTGCTTTTTCTGGTTTGGATCACGTAGTAATGTGGTACCACACTGAAACAGTCGTTTAAACCTGGTTTCGATCAATATTTTTGAGGATAACGCATGTTAGGTCTGGGTGAGGTCTAGGATTTGCCCTCATCGGGCTCATACTTTCGCATATTTCTCATAATTCATGGCTAGATCCTGGGCTATTTCTGGATTGCATCACGTAGTAATGTAGTACCACACTGAAACAGTCAATTAAACCTGGTTTCCATCACTATTTTAGAGGACAACTCAAGTTAGGTCTGGGATAGTCTCATCAGGGTCATGCTTTCGCATATTTCTCATACTTGATGGCCAGATTCTGGGCCTTTTCTGGTTTGGATCATGTAGTAATGTGGTACCGCTCTGAAAAAGTCCATTAAACCTGGTTTCGATCAATATTTTTGAGGATAACGCATGTTAGGTCTGGGTTGGGTCTAGGATTTGCCCTCATCAGGCTCATACTTTCGCATATTTCTCATACTTGATGGCCTGATTCTGTGCTTTTTCTGGTTTGGATCCCGTAGTAATGTGGTACCACACTGAAACAGTCCATTAAACCTGGTTTCGATCAATATTTTTGAGGATAACGCAAGTTATGTCTAGGTTAGGCCTGTGATTTGCCCTCATCAGACACATACGTTCGCATTCTTCACATACTTGTTGAACAGATCCTGGGTTTTTTCAGGTTTGGATCACGTAGTAATGTGGTACCACACTGAAACATTCATTTAAACCTGGTCTTGATAAATATTTTAGAGGATAACGCATGTTAGGTCTGGGTTAAGGCTAAAAATTTGCCCTCATCAGGCTCATACTTTCGCATATTTGTCATACTTGATGGCTAGATCCAGGGCTTTTTCTGGATTGGATCACGTAGTAATGTGGTACCACACTGAAACAGTCAATTAAACCTGGTTTCCATCAATATTTCAGAGGACAACGCAAGTTAGGTCTGGTATAGGTCTGGGATTTGCCCTCATCAGGGTCATATTTTCGCGTTCTTCACATACTTGTTGAACAGATCCTGGGTATTTTTCTGGTTTGGATCAGGTAGTAATGTGGTACCACACTGAAGCAGTCGATTAAGCCTGGTTTCGATCAATATTTTTGAGGATAACGCAAGTTATGTCTGGGATAGGTCCGGGATTTGCCCTCATCAGGGTCATATTTCCGCGTTCTTCACATACTTGTTGAACAGATCCTGGGTATTTTTCTGGTTTGGATCACGCAGTAATGTGGTACCACACTGAAATAGTCGATTAAACCTGTTTTCGATCAATATTTTAGAGGATAACGCAAGTTATGTCTGGGATAGTTCCGGGATTTACCCTCGTTAGGCTCATACTTTCGCATTCTTCACATACTTGTTGTACAGATCCTGGTTTTTTTTTCTGGTTTGGATCACATAGTAATGTGGTACCACACTGAAACAGTCGATTAAACCTGGTTTCGATCAATATTTTAGAGGACAACGCAAGTTAGGTCTGGGATAGGTCTGGGATTTGCCCTGATCAGGCTCGTACTTTCGCATATTTCTCATACTTGGTGGCCAGATTCTGGTCTTTTTCTGGTTTGGATCCCGTAGTATTGTGGTACCACACTGAAACAGTCCATTAAACCTGGCTTCGATCAATATTTTAGAGGATAACGCATGTTAGGTCTAAGTTAGGCCTGGGATTTTCCCTCATCAGACACATACTTTCGCATTCATCGCATACTTGTTGAACGTATCCTGGGTTTTTTCTGGTTTGGATCACGTAGTAATGTGGTAACACACTGAAACTGTCGATTAAACCTGCTTTCGATCAATATATTTGAGAATAACTCATGTTAGGTCTAGGTTAGGTCTGGGATTTGCTCTCATCAGACTCATTCTTTCGCATGTTTCTCATACTTGATGGCTAGACCCTGGGCTTTTTCTGGATTGCGTCACGCAGTAATGTAGTACAACACTGAAACAGTCAATTCAACCTGGTTACCATCAATATTTTAGGGGACAACGCATGTTACGTCGAGGTTAGGCCTGGGATTTGCCCTCATCAGGGTCATACTTTCGCGTATTTCTCATACTTGATGGCCAGATTCTGGGCATTTTCTGGTTTGGATCACGTAGTAATGTGGTACCACACTGAAACAGTCCATTAAACCTGGTTTCGATCAATATTTTTGAGGATAACGCATGTTAGGTCTGGGCTAGGTCTAGGATTTGCCTTCATCAGGCTCATACTTTCGCTTATTTCTCATGATTCATGGCTAGATCCTGGGCTATTTCTGGTTTGGATCACGTAGTGATGTGGTACCACACTGAAACAGTCCATTAAACCTGGTTTCGATCAATATTTTAGAGGATAACGCATGTTATGTCTAGCTTAGGCCTGTGATTTGCCCTCATCAGACACATACTTTCGCATTCTCCACTTACTTGTTGAACAGATCCTGGGTTTTTTCTGGTTTGGATCACGCAGTAGTGTGGTAACACACTGAAACATTCAATTAAACCTGGTCTTGATAAATATTTTAGAGGATAAGGCATGTTAGGTCTAAGTTAGGCCTGGGATTTGCCCTCATCAGACTCGTACTTTCGCATTCTTCACATACTTGTTGAACGTATCCTGGGTTTTTTCTGGTTTGGATAACGTAGTAATGTGGTATCACACTGAAACTGTCGATTAAACCTGCTTTCGGTCAATACTTTTGAGAATAACTCATGTTAGGTCTAGGTTAGGTCTGGGATTTGCTCTTATCAGGCTCGTACTTTCGCAAATTTCTCATACTTGATGGCCAGATTCTGTGCTTTTTCTGGTTTGGATCACGTAGTAATGTGGTACCACACTGAAACAGTCGATTAAACCTGGTTTCGATCAATATTTTTGAGGATAACGCATGTTAGGTCTGGGTGAGGTCTAGGATTTGCCCTCATCGGGCTCATACTTTCGCATATTTCTCATAATTCATGGCTAGATCCTGGGCTATTTCTGGATTGCATCACGTAGTAATGTAGTACCACACTGAAACAGTCAATTAAACCTGGTTTCCATCACTATTTTAGAGGACAACTCAAGTTAGGTCTGGGATAGTCTCATCAGGGTCATGCTTTCGCATATTTCTCATACTTGATGGCCAGATTCTGGGCCTTTTCTGGTTTGGATCATGTAGTAATGTGGTACCGCACTGAAAAAGTCCATTAAACCTGGTTTCGATCAATATTTTTGAGGATAACGCATGTTAGGTCTGGGTTAGGTCTAGGATTTGCCCTCATCAGGCTCATACTTTCGCAT
The DNA here is from genome assembly GCF_051014445.1 of Colletes latitarsis. Taxonomy (NCBI): domain Eukaryota; kingdom Metazoa; phylum Arthropoda; class Insecta; order Hymenoptera; family Colletidae; genus Colletes; species Colletes latitarsis. The sequence goes on along the minus strand of NW_027488373.1, from coordinate 8,918,904 downwards.
ATTTCTCATACTTGATGGCCTGATTCTGTGCTTTTTCTGGCTTGGATCCCGTAGTAATGTGGTACCACACTGAAACAGTCCATTAAACCTGGTTTCGATCAATATTTTTGAGGATAACGCAAGTTATGTCTAGGTTAGGCCTGTGATTTGCCCTCATCAGACACATACGTTCGCATTCTTCACATACTTGTTGAACAGATCATGGGTTTTTTCAGGTTTGGATCACGTAGTAATGTGGTACCACACTGAAACATTCATTTAAACCTGGTCTTGATAAATATTTTAGAGGATAACGCATGTTAGGTCTGGGTTAAGGCTAAAAATTTGCCCTCATCAGGCTCATACTTTCGCATATTTCTCATACTTGATGGCTAGATCCAGGGCTTTTTCTGGATTGTATCACGTAGTAATGTGGTACCACACTGAAACAGTCAATTAAACCTGGTTTCCATCAATATTTCAGAGGACAACGCAAGTTAGGTCTGGTATAGGTCTGGGATTTGCCCTCATCAGGGTCATATTTTCGCGTTCTTCACATACTTGTTGAACAGATCCTGGGTATTTTTCTGGTTTGGATCAGGTATTAATGTGGTACCACACTGAAGCAGTGTATTAAGCCTGGTTTCGATCAATATTTTTGAGGATAACGCAAGTTATGTCTGGGATAGGTCCGGGATTTGCCCTCATCAGGGTCATATTTCCGCGTTCTTCACATACTTGTTGAACAGATCCTGGGTATTTTTCTGGTTTGGATCACGCAGTAATGTGGTACCACACTGAAATAGTCGATTAAACCTGTTTTCGATCAATATTTTAGAGGATAACGCAAGTTATGTCTGGGATAGTTCCGGGATTTACCCTCGTTAGGCTCATACTTTCGCATTCTTCACATACTTGTTGTACAGATCCTGGTTTTTTTTTCTGGTTTGGATCACATAGTAATGTGGTACCACACTGAAACAGTCGATTAAACCTGGTTTCGATCAATATTTTAGAGGACAACGCAAGTTAGGTCTGGGATAGGTCTGGGATTTGCCCTGATCAGGCTCGTACTTTCGCATATTTCTCATACTTGGTGGCCAGATTCTGGTCTTTTTCTGGTTTGGATCCCGTAGTATTGTGGTACCACACTGAAACAGTCCATTAAACCTGGTTTCGATCAATATTTTAGAGGACAACGCATGTTATGTCTAGGTTAGGCCTGGGATTTGCCCTCATCAGACACATACTTTCGCATTCTCCACATACTTGTTGAACAGATCCTGGGTTTTTTCAGATTTGGATCACGTAGTAATGTGGTACCACACTGAAACATTCATTTAAACCTGGTCTTGATAAATATTTTAGAGGATAACGCATGTTAGGTCTGGGTTAGGTCTAGGATTTGCCCTCATCAGGCTCATACTTTCGCATATTTCTCATACTTGATGGCTAGATCCAGGGCTTTTTCTGGATTGGATCACGTAGTAATGTGGTACCACACTGAAACAGTCAATTAAACCTGGTTTCCATCAATATTTCAGAGGACAACGCAAGTTAGGTCTGGTATAGGTCTGGGATTTGCCCTCATCAGGGTCATATTTTCGCGTTCTTCACATACTTGTTGAACAGATCCTGGGTATTTTTCTGGTTTGGATCAGGTAGTAATGTGGTACCACACTGAAGCAGTCGATTAAGCCTGGTTTCGATCAATATTTTTGAGGATAACGCAAGTTATGTTTGGGATAGGTCCGGGATTTGCCCTCATCAGGGTCATATTTTCGCGTTCTTCACATACTTGTTGAACAGATCCTGGGTTTTTTCAGGTTTGGATCACGTAGTAATGTGGTACCACACTGAAACATTCATTTAAACCTGGTCTTGCAAAATATTTTAGAGGATAACGCACGTTAGGTCTGGGTTAGGTCTAGGATTTGCCCTCATCAGGCTCATACTTTCGCATGTTACTCATACTTGTTGGCTAGATCCAGGGCTTTTTCTGGATTGGATCACGTAGTAATGTGGTACGACACAAAAACAGTCAATTAAACCTGGTTTCCATCAATATTTTAGAGGACAACGCAAGTTAGGTCTGGGATAGGTCTGGGATTTGCCCTCATCAGGGTCATATTTTCGCGTTCTTCACATACTTGTTGAACAGATCCTGGGTATTTTTCTGGTTTGGATCAGGTAGTAGTGTGGTACCACACTGATACAGTCGATTAAACCTGGTTTCGATCAATATTTTTGAGGATAGCGCAAGTTATGTCTGGGATAGGTCCGGGATTTGCCCTCATCAGGGTCATATTTCCGCGTTCTTCACATACTTGTTGAACAGATCCTGGGTATTTTTCTGGTTTGGATCACGCAGTAATGTGGTACCACACTGAAATAGTCGATTAAACCTGTTTTCGATCAATATTTTAGAGGATAACGCAAGTTATGTCTGGGATAGTTCCGGGATTTACCCTCGTTAGGCTCATACTTTCGCATTCTTCACATGCTTGTTGTACAGATCCTGGTTTTTTTTTCTGGTTTGGATCACATAGTAATGTGGTACCACACTGAAACAGTCGATTAAACCTGGTTTCGATTAATATTTTAGAGGACAACGCAAGATAGGTCTGGGATAGGTCTGGGATTTGCCCTGATCAGGCTCGTACTTTCGCATATTTCTCATACTTGGTGGCCAGATTCTGGTCTTTCTCTGGTTTGGATCCCGTAGTATTGTGGTACCACACTGAAACAGTCCATTAAACCTGGTTTCGATCAATATTTTAGAGGACAACGCATGTTATGTCTAGGTTAGGCCTGGGATTTGCCCTCATCAGACACATACTTTCGCATTCTCCACATACTTGTTGAACAGATCCTGGGTTTTTTCAGATTTGGATCACGTAGTAATGTGGTACCACACTGAAACATTCATTTAAACCTGGTCTTGATAAATATTTTAGAGGATAACGCATGTTAGGTCTGGGTTAGGTCTAGGATTTGCCCTCATCAGGCTCATACTTTCGCATATTTCTCATACTTGATGGCTAGATCCAGGGCTTTTTCTGGATTGGATCACGTAGTAATGTGGTACCACACTGAAACAGTCAATTAAACCTGGTTTCCATCAATATTTCAGAGGACAACGCAAGTTAGGTCTGGTATAGGTCTGGGATTTGCCCTCATCAGGGTCATATTTTCGCGTTCTTCACATACTTGTTGAACAGATCCTGGGTATTTTTCTGGTTTGGATCAGGTAGTAATGTGGTACCACACTGAAGCAGTCGATTAAGCCTGGTTTCGATCAATATTTTTGAGGATAACGCAAGTTATGTTTGGGATAGGTCCGGGATTTGCCCTCATCAGGGTCATATTTTCGCGTTCTTCACATACTTGTTGAACAGATCCTGGGTTTTTTCAGGTTTGGGTCACGTAGTAATGTGGTACCACACTGAAACATTCATTTAAACCTGGTCTTGCAAAATATTTTAGAGGATAACGCACGTTAGGTCTGGGTTAGGTCTAGGATTTGCCCTCATCAGGCTCATACTTTCGCATGTTACTCATACTTGTTGGCTAGATCCAGGGCTTTTTCTGGATTGGATCACGTAGTAATGTGGTACCACACTGAAACAGTCAATTAAACCTGGTTTCGATCAATATTTTAGAGGATGACACATGTTAGATCTAGGTTAGGCCTGGGATTTGCCCTCATCAGACACATACTTCCGCATTCTTCACATACTTGTTGAACGGATCCTGGGTTTTTTCTGGTTTGGGTCACGTAGTAATGTGGTAGCACACTGAAACAGTCCATTAAACCTGGTTTCGATCAATATTTTAGAGGATAACGCATGTTAGGTCTAGGTTAGGCCTGGGATTTTCCCTCATCGGACACATACCTTCGCATTCTTCACATACTTGTTGAACGGATCCTGGGTATTTTTCTGGTTTGGATCACGTAGTGATGTTGTACCACACTGAAACAGTCCATTAAACCTGGTTTCGATCATTATGTTTGAGGATAACGCATGTTAGATCTAGGTTAGGCCTGGGATTTGCCCTCATCAGACACATACTTTCGCATTCGTCACATACTTGTTGAACGGATCCTGGGTTTTTTGTGGTTTGGATCACGTAGTAATGCGGTACCACACTGAAACATTCAATTAATCCTGGTCTTGATAAATATTTTAGAGGATAACGCATGTTAGGTCTGGGTTAGGTCTAGGATTTGCCCTCATCAGGCTCATAGTTTTGCGTTTTTCACATACTTGTTGAACAGATCCTGGGTTTTTTCTGGTTTGGATTACGTAGTAATGTGGTACCTCACTGAAACAGTCGATTAAACCTGGTTTCGATAAATATTTTAGAGATAACGCATGATAGGTCTGGGATAGGTCTGGGACTTGCCCTCATCAGGCTCATAGTTTCGCGTTTTTCACATACCTGTTGAACAGATCCTGGGTTTTTTCTGTTTTGGATCACGTAGTAATGTGGTACCACACTGAAACAGTCGATTAAACCTGGTTTCGATCAATATTTTAGAGGGTAACGCATGTTCTGTCTAGGTTAGGCCTGGGATTTGCCCTCATCAGACACATACTTTCGCATTCTTCACATACTTGTTGAACGGATCCTGGGTTTTTTGTGGCTTGGATCACGTAGTAATGTGGTACCACACTGAAACATTCAATTAATCCTGGTCTTGATAAATATTTTAGAGGATAACGCATGTTAGGTCTGGGTTAGGTCTAGGATTTGCCCTCATCAGGCTTATACTTTCGCATGTTACTCATATTTGATGGCTAGATCCAGGGCTTTTTCTGGATTGGATCACGTAGTAATGTGGTACCACACTGAAACAGTCAATTAAACCTGGTTTCCATCAATATTTTAGAGGACAACGCAAGTTAGGTCTGGGATAGGTCTGGGATTTGCCCTCATCAGGGTCATATTTTCGCGTTCTTCACATACTTGTTGAACAGATCCTGGGTATTTTTCTGGTTTGGATCAGGTAGTAATGTGGTACCACACTGAAACAGTCGATTAAACCTGGTTTCGATAAATATTTTAGAGATAACGCATGATAGGTCTGGGATAGGTCTGGGACTTGCCCTCATCAGGCTCATAGTTTCGCGTTTTTCACATACCTGTTGAACAGATCCTGGGTTTTTTCTGGTTTGGATTACGTAGTAATGTGGTACCTCACTGAAACAGCCCATTAAACCCGGTTTCGATCAATATTTTAGAGAATAACGCATGATAGGTCTAGGTTAGGCCTGGGATTTGCCCTCATCAGACACATACTTTCGCATTCTCCACATACTTGTTGAACAGATCCTGGGTTTTTTCAGGTTTGGATCACGTAGTAATGTGGTACCACACTGAAACATTCAATTAAACCTGTTTTCGATCAATATTTTAGAGGATAACGCAAGTTATGTCTGGGATAGGTCCGGGATTTACCCTCGTCAGGCTCATACTTTCGCATTCTTCACATACTTGTTGTACAGATCCTGGGTTTTTTTTCTGGTTTGGATCACATAGTAATGTGGTACCACACTGAAACAGTCGATTAAACCTGGTCTCGATCAATATTTTAGAGGACAACGCAAGTTAGGTCTGGGATAGGTCTGGGATTCGCCCTGATCAGGCTCGTACTTTCGCATATTTCTCATACTTGGTGGCCTGATTCTGGTCTTTTTCTGGTTTGGATCCCGTAGTATTGTGGTACCACACTGAAACAGTCCATTAAACCTGTTTTCGATCAATATTTTAGAGGACAACGCATGTTATGTCTAGGTTAGGCCTGGGATTTGCCCTCATCAGACACATACTTTCGCATTCTCCACATACTTGTTGAACAGATCCTGGGTTTTTTCAGGTTTGGATCACGTAGTAATGTGGTACCACACTGAAACATTCAATTAAACCTGGTCTTGCAAAATATTTTAGAGGATAACGCACGTTAGGTCTGGGTTAGGTCTAGGATTTGCCCTCATCAGGCTCATACTTTCGCATGTTACTCATACTTGTTGGCTAGATCCAGGGCTTTTTCTGGATTGGATCACGTAGTAATGTGGTACGACACTAAAACAGTCAATTAAACCTGGTTTCCATCAATATTTTAGAGGACAACGCAAGTTAGGTCTGGGATAGGTCTGGGATTTGCCCTCATCAGGGTCATATTTTCGCGTTCATCACATACTTGTTGAACAGATCCTGGGTATTTTTCTGGTTTGGATCAGGTAGTAGTGTGGTACCACACTGATACAGTCGATTAAACCTGGTTTCGATCAATATTTTAGAGGATAACGCATGTTCTGTCTAGGTTAGGCCTGGGATTTGCCCTCATCAGACACATACTTTCGCATTCGTCACATACTTGTTGAACGCATCCTGGGTTTTTTGTGGTTTGGATCACGTAGTAATGCGGTACCACACTGAAACAGTCCATTAAACCTGGTCTTGATAAATGTTTTAGAGGATAACGCATGTTGGGTCTGGGATAGGTCTGGGATTTGCCCTCATCAGGCTCATAGTTTCGCGTTTTTCACATACTTGTTGAACAGATCCTGGGTTTTTTCTGGTTTGGGTCACGTAGTAATGTGGTAGCACACTGAAACAGTCCATTAAACCTGGTTTCGATCAATATTTTAGAGGATAACGCATGTTAGGTCTAGGTTAGGCCTGGGATTTTCCCTCATCAGGGTCATACTGTCGCATTCTTCACATACTTGTTGAACGGATCCTGGGTATTTTTCTGGTTTGGATCACGTAGTGATGTGGTACCACACTGAAACAGTCCATTAACCCTGGTTTCGGTCAATATTTTTGAGGATAACGCATGTTAGATCTAGGTTAGGCCTGGGATTTGCCCTCATCAGACACATACTTTCGCATTCGTCACGTACTTGTTGAACGGATCCTGGGTTTTTTGTGGTTTGGATCACGTAGTAATGCGGTACCACACTGAAACATTCAACTAAACCTGGTCTTGATAAATGTTTTAGAGGATAACGCATGTTGGGTCTGGGATAGGTCTGGGATTTGCCCCCTTCAGGCTCATAGTTTCGCGTTTTTCACATACTTGTTGAACAGATCCTGGGTTTTTTCTGTTTTGGATCACGTAGTAATGTGGTACCACACTGAAACAGTCCATTAAACCTGGTTTCGATCAATATTTTAGAGAATAACGCATGATAGGTCATGGTTAGGTCTGGGATTTGCTCTCATCAGGCTCGTGCTTTCGGATATTTCTCATGCTTGATGGCCAGATTCTGGACTTTTTCTGGTTTGTATCCCGTAGTAATGTGGTAGCACACTGAAACAGTCCATTAAACCTGGTTTCGATCAATCTTTTAGAGGATAACGCCTGTTAGATCTAGGTTAGGCCTGGGATTTGCCCTCATCAGACACATACTTTCGCATTCGTCACATACTTGTTGAACGCATCCTGGGTTTTTTGTGGTTTGGATCACGTAGTAATGCGGTACCACACTGAAACAGTCCATTAAACCTGGTCTTGATAAATGTTTTAGAGGATAACGCATGTTGGGTCTGGGATAGGTCTGGGATTTGCCCTCATCAGGCTCATAGTTTCGCGTTTTTCACATACTTGTTGAACGGATCCTGGGTTCTTTCTGGTTTGGATCACGTAGTAATACGGTACCACACTGAAACAGTCCATTAAACCTGGTTTCGATCAATATTTTAGAGAATAACGCATGATAGAGCATGGTTAGGTCTGGGATTTGCTCTCATCAGGCTCGTGCTTTCGGATATTTCTCATGCTTGATGGCCAGATTCTGGACTTTTTCTGGTTTGTATCCCGTAGTAATGTGGTAGCACACTGAAACAGTCCATTAAACCTGGTTTCGATCAATCTTTTAGAGGATAACGCCTGTTAGATCTAGGTTAGGCCTGGGATTTGCCCTCATCAGACACATACTTTCGCATTCGTCACATACTTGTTGAACGCATCCTGGGTTTTTTGTGGTTTGGATCACGTAGTAATGCGGTACCACACTGAAACAGTCCATTAAACCTGGTCTTGATAAATGTTTTAGAGGATAACGCATGTTGGGTCTGGGATAGGTCTGGGATTTGCCCTCATCAGGCTCATAGTTTCGCGTTTTTCACATACTTGTTGAACGGATCCTGGGTTTTTTCTGGTTTGGGTCACGTAGTAATGTGGTAGCACACTGAAACAGTCCATTAAACCTGGTTTCGATCAATATTTTAGAGGATAACGCATGTTAGGTCTAGGTTAGGCCTGGGATTTTCCCTCATCAGGGTCATACTGTCGCATTCTTCACATACTTGTTGAACGGATCCTGGGTATTTTTCTGGTTTGGATCACGTAGTGATGTGGTACCACACTGAAACAGTCCATTAACCCTGGTTTCGGTCAATATTTTTGAGGATAACGCATGTTAGATCTAGGTTAGGCCTGGGATTTGCCCTCATCAGACACATACTTTCGCATTCGTCACGTACTTGTTGAACGGATCCTGGGTTTTTTGTGGTTTGGATCACGTAGTAATGCGGTACCACACTGAAACATTCAACTAAACCTGGTCTTGATAAATGTTTTAGAGGATAACGCATGTTGGGTCTGGGATAGGTCTGGGATTTGCCCCCATCAGGCTCATAGTTTCGCGTTTTTCACATACTTGTTGAACAGATCCTGGGTTTTTTCTGTTTTGGATCACGTAGTAATGTGGTACCACACTGAAACAGTCCATTAAACCTGGTTTCGATCAATATTTTAGAGAATAACGCATGATAGGTCATGGTTAGGTCTGGGATTTGCTCTCATCAGGCTTGTGCTTTCGCATATTTCTCATACTTGATGGCCAGATTCTGGACTTTTTCTGGTTTGTATCCCGTAGTAATGTGGTCCAACATTGAAACAATCCATTAAACCTGGTTTCGATCAATCTTTTAGAGGATAACGCATGTTGGGTCTGGGATAGGTCTGGGATTTGCCCTCATCAGGCTCATAGTTTCGCGTTTTTCACATACTTGTTGAACGGATCCTGGGTTTTTTGTGGTTTGGATCACGTAGTAATACGGTACCACACTGAAACAGTCCATTAAACCTGGTTTCGATCAATATTTTTGAGGATAACGCATGTTAGATCTAGGTTAGGCCTGGGATTTGCCCTCATCAGACACATACTTTCGCATTCGTCACATACTTGTTGAACGGATCCTGGGTTTTTTGTGGTTTGGATCACGTAGTAATGCGGTACCACACTGAAACATTCAATTAAACCTGGTCTTGATAAATGTTTTAGAGGATAACGCATGTTGGGTCTTGGATAGGTCTGGGATTTGCCCTCATCAGGCTCATAGTTTCGCGTTTTTCACATACTTGTTGAACGGATCCTGGGTTCTTTCTGGTTTGGATCACGTAGTCACGTGGTAGCACACTGAAACAGTCCATTAAACCTGGTTTCGATCAATATTTTTGAGGATAACGCATGTTAGATCTAGGTTAGGCCTGGGATTTGCCCTCATCAGACACATACTTTCGCATTCGTCACATACTTGTTGAACGGATCCTGGGTTTTTTGTGGTTTGGATCACGTAGTAATGCGGTACCACACTGAAACATTCAATTAAACCTGGTCTTGATAAATGTTTTAGAGGATAACGCATGTTGGGTCTGGGATAGGTCTGGGATTTGCCCTCATCAGGCTCATAGTTTCGCGTTTTTCACATACTTGTTGAACAGATCCTGGGTTTTTTCTGTTTTGGATCACGTAGTAATGTGGTACCACACTGAAACAGTCCATTAAACCTGGTTTCGATCAATATTTTAGAGAATAACGCATGATAGAGCATGGTTAGGTCTGGGATTTGCTCTCATCAGGCTCGTGCTTTCGCATATTTCTCATACTTGATGGCCAGATTCTGGACTTTTTCTAGTTTGGATCCTGTAGTAATGTGGTAGCACACTGAAACAGTCCATTAAACCTGGTTTCGATCAATATTTTTGAGGATAACGCATGTTAGATCTAGGTTAGGCCTGGGATTTGCCCTCATCAGACACATACTTTCGCATTCGTCACATACTTGTTGAACAGATCCAGGGCTTTTTCTGGATTGGATCACGTAGTAATGCGGTACCACACTGAAACAGTCCATTAAACCTGGTTTCGATCAATATTTTAGAGGATAACGCATGTTGGGTCTGGGATAGGTCTGGGATTTGCCCTCATCAGGCTCATAGTTTCGCGTTTTTCACATACTTGTTGAACGGATCCTGGGTTTTTTGTGGTTTGGATCACGTAGTAATGCGGTACCACACTGAAACAGTCCATTAAACCTGGTTTCGATCAATATTTTTGAGGATAACGCATGTTAGATCTAGGTTAGGCCTGGGATTTGCCCTCATCAGACACATACTTTCGCATTCGTCACATACTTGTTGAACGGATCCTGGGTTTTTTGTGGTTTGGATCACGTAGTAATGCGGTACCACACTGAAACATTCAATTAAACCTGGTCTTGATAAATGTTTTAGAGGATACCGCATGTTGGGTCTGGGATAGGTCTGGGATTTGCCCTCATCAGGCTCATAGTTTCGCGTTTTTCACATACTTGTTGAACGGATCCTGGGTTTTTTCTGGTTTGGATCGCGTAGTAATGTGGTAGCACACTGAAACAGTCCATTAATCTTGGTTTCGATCAATATTTTAGAGGATAACGCATGTTCTGTCTAGGGTAAGCCTGGGATTTGCCCTCATCAGACACATACTCTCGCATTCTTCACATACTTGTTGAAAGGATCCTGGGTATTTTTCTGGTTTGCATCACGTAGTGATGTGGTACCACACTGTAACAGTCCATTAAACCTGGTTTCGATCAATATTTTTGAGGATAACGCATGTTAGATCTTGGTTAGGCCTGGGATTTGCCCTCATCAGACACATACTTTCGCATTCGTCACATACTTGTTGAACGGATCCTGGGTTTTTTGTGGTTTGGATCACGTAGTAATGTGGTACCACACTGAAACAGTCCATTAAACCTGGTTTCGATCAATATTTTAGAGGATAACGCATGTTATGTCTATGTTAGGCCTGTGATTTGCCCTCATCAGACACATACTCTCGCATTCTTCACATACTTGTTGAAAGGATCCTGGGTATTTTTCTGGTTTGGATCACGTAGTGATGTGGTACCACACTGAAACAGTCCATTAAACCTGGTTTCGATCAATATTTTAGAGAATAACGCATGATAGGTCATGGTTAGGTCTAGGTCTTGCTCTCATCAGGCTTGTACTTTCGCATATTTCTCATACTTGATGGCCAGATTCTGGACGTTTTCTAGTTTGGATCCTGTAGTAATGTAGTACCACACTGAAACAGTCCATTTAACCTGGTTTCGATCAATATTTTAGAGGATAACGCATGTTATGTCTATGTTAGGCCTGTGATTTGCCCTCATCAGACACATACTTTCGCATTCTCCACATACTTGTTGAACAGATCCAGGGCTTTTTCTGGATTGGATCACGTAGTAATGTGGTACCACACTGAAACAGTCAATTAAACCTGGTTTCCATCAATATTTCAGATGACAACGCAAGTTAGGTCTGGTATAGGTCTGGGATTTGCCCTCATCAGGGTCATATTTTCGCGTTCTTCACATACTTGTTGAACAGATCCTGGGTATTTTTCTGGTTTGGATCAGGTAGTAATGTGGTGCCACACTGAAGCAGTCGATTAAGCCTGGTTTCGATCAATATTTTTGAGGATAACGCATGTTAGGTCTAGGTTAGGCCCGGGATTTGCCCTCATCAGGGTCATATTTCTTCGTTCTTCACATACTTGTTGAACAGATCCTGGGTTTTTTTCTGGTTTGGATCACGCAGTAATGTGGTACCACACTGAAATAGTCGATCAAACCTGTTTTCGATCAATATTTTAGAGGATAACGCAAGTTATGTCTGGGATTCCCTCAGGGGCTGCCAGCCTTTCAGCTGCAGTACGGGCTTAACGAACCCGGGGTACCCGAGTCATACACACACCGTAAGCCTCCTGTTGGTCGTCACAACGACCCATTCACAATTCCCTATTGGTTTTGTGAATGGTACGTGACGGCAGGAGGAACGGGGGTCTTGGCTTAACCGCCTGGGCCACGAGTATGGCGACTCTATAAAATCGCCCTCCAATCCTAAGCTATGGTGCGTGGCCATGGGATGCATGGTTGGGGGAGAAGGCCCAATCCCAAGCGACCACCTCCGGGGAACCTGCCGAACCCCCGGAGTATTAGGCTTACCCGGGTAAGGCGGCTCTGCCCGGGTGGACCTTTATTTCCGACCATCTCGTGGGATTAGTATGGACACAGAAAATAAAATAGGGATGGGGCGGGTTTTGTCGGTTGGGGAGGACGGTGACAGGGTTGGGGTTAGGGTGGCGGCGCTCGCGCCCCACTCAGCCCCAGGTCTGGCTTCGTGGAGGGTGGAGGAGGACGACGAGACGGCGTCGGTCTCGTCCTTCTCCTCCAGCACGAGCCACATAAGCTCTAAGAGGAAGAGGGCGGGGCAGGCCGTCGTCGAGGTGGGCGGGGCGATGAGCCCGTCGGTGAGGCTGAGTTGCCTCAGGGACGAGGTGACCGAGGAGATATCGGAGAGGATCTCCTCGTCCCTGAGGCGGGTGGAGAAAGTCGCCGCTGCCTGCGCCTTTAAGGGGCAGAAAAGCGGTGGCGCGGAGGCCCTGAAGGCCGCGGCGGAGGAGATGAGGGAGGCGGCGCGGGAGCTCAGAGGGCGGAACGCCCGTCTGCAGCTCCTGTTGGAGGAGGAGCGACAGGGGAGGAGGAGGGCAGAGGCGCTGTGGAACAGCGCGGCCCTCCCTCCCATCCTCCCTCCTCCTCCACCGCCGCGTCCCTCGGCGGAGGTAAATAAGCGGAGTGCGGCGGCAGTGGTGCGGGGCACCGCGGGCCCCTCCACCCGCACTCCGCCCGTGAAGAAGTCCCCGTCCTCCTCAGAAGACGATCTTCTGAGGAGGATTGGGGACATGGTTGATGGCAAGCTGGCCGCCTTCCGGGAGGAGCTGCTCGCCGGAAGAGCGGTCAGCAGGAAGGCGGTGCCTCCCCGACCTGTTCCGGTACAGTCGGGGAAGGCAAAGAAGGGCGGAGTGAAGGCTCCGCCCAGCGTTGCGGCACCAGGGCCCCGGGTCGCGACCCCCAAGGGGGGTGGTGTACCCGTGGTCGCGGTGGTCGCGTCCTCCACAGCACCCTCCCAAGGGGGGGTGGCGTGGAGTGAGGTGGTGGGGCGGAAGCCGAAGCGGGCGGCGAGGAAGACCTCGCAACCGCAGCCTCCGCCTCCGCCGCCGGCGGCCAAGGTAAAGGCCGCGAAGGTCGGGAAGGCACGACCAGGTCGTCCCCCAAAAACGGCAGCGGTGACGCTGACCGTTGCGCAGGGGGGCGACCTGACCCTCGCGGAGGCGATGCGGCTCGCCAGGGAGAATATCTCCCTGGAAGAGCTGGGCATCGCCTCCGTGAGGGCGAAGAGGGCCGTGACCGGGGGTCTCTTGCTGGAGATCCCCGGTGCAGAAGGCGGCGCGAAGGTGGATCGTCTCGCCCAGAGGCTCCGGGAGCAGCTGGGCGAGCGAGGTGTCCGGGTCGCCCGGCCCACGAAGCGCACGGAGATGCGCGTTTGTGGGCTGGACGACTCGGTCAGCGCACAGGATGTGTCCCGTGCCCTTGCGAGGGCGGGGGACTGTCCTGTGGAGGACCTGCGGATCGGAGAGATCTGCAGGTCGCCCTCCGGCCTCGGGTCGGTGTGGGCCCGGTGCCCCCTCTCCGCCGCCCGTAAGGTGGCGGAATCCGGGAGGGTGTTGGTGGGGTGGGTTTCGGCGCGAGTGGAAATCCTCGCGCCGCGCCCGCTCCAGTGTCACCGCTGCCTCGAATTGGGGCACGTGAGGCAGTGGTACACCTCGCAGGTGGACCGCAGCGGTCAGTGTTACCACTGCGGTGCCAAAGAGCACCGTGCGAGCCAGTGCTCGGCGGCCCCCCACTGCCCGCTGTGTGCGGACATGGGGAGGCCAGCCGATCACAGGGTGGGGAGGAAAAAGTTCTCCCCCCCTCCAGGAAGGAGAGGAAGAGGCGGGCTGCACCGGCTCCGGTGCCCAGGGCGGTGGCATCGTCCTCCATGGAGGTGGACGGTGCTACGGGGACGGACGGCCGGGAGGAGCCTGGCGCGGCCATTAATTAATGCCGCCCCGCCTCCTCCTCCAGGCCAACCTCAACCACTGCCGCGCGGCACAGGACTTGATATCCCAAGTCCTCGCGGAGTGGGGGGTTGGCCTGGCGGTCGCCGCCGAGCCGTACCGCGTCCCTGATCACCCTCATTGGGTGGGCGACGCGGACGGCTTGGTGGCGACGGTATGGGGAGGGGGCGACGGGTCCCCACCGTTCTCCTTGTTGGAGCGCGGTCGGGGATTCGTCGCCGTGGACTGGGGGGGAGTCGCTGTGGTGGGGTGCTACATTTCGCCTCGTAGCGGTCACGCTGCTTTCGACCTGTACTTGGCCGAGGTCGCGGCATGCGTGCAGCGCTACGCGGCCCGGCCGGTGCTGGTCCTGGGGGATTTTAATGCCAAGTCGGTGGCTTGGGGATCCCCCAGGACCTCCGTTCGCGGCGGGATCCTGGGTGATTGGGCGGCGGGGCTCGATCTCCGGGTATTGAACCGGGGGTCGGAGCACACATGCGTGCGGCGATATGGGGGGTCCATCGTGGATGTTGGATTCGCGACCCCCAACGCCGTGCGCATGGTGTCGGGTTGGCACGTGGTCGCGGGGGCAGAGACACTCTCCGATCACCGGTACATCCGGATGGAGGTCTCTGCCGCCGCGAGTGCATCCCGACACGGCCGCCTGCGTGGCACCCCACCACGCCGCTGGGCGCTTCGGCGCCTGGACAAGGACGCCCTGATGGCAGCTGCCCTCGCTGCAACTTGGCCGCAGGGAGCGGCCGAGTTGCCGAGCATAGAGGGGGTGGTCGCCCGGCTCGGAGCATTGGTCGCGGGTATTTGCGACGCGGCGATGCCTCGGGTCGGGCGGGCTTCTCCTCGCCGGGCGGTGTACTGGTGGTCGGACGCGATCGCGGAGTTGCGAGTCGCGACTGTCCGCGCCCGACGCCAGTACACCCGCGCGCGCCGTCGTCAACGTACAGGCGACGGCGTGGCGCGAGCGAGGGCAGCTGATGACCTGTATGGAGCATACCGCGTGGCGCGGGTTGCTCTGCAGGTCGCCATCAAACGGGCCAAGACCCAGACATGGAAGGAGCTCCTCCAGACCCTTGATGACGATCCATGGGGGCGCCCATATAAGGTGGTGCTGAATAAGCTCCGCCCGTGGGCGCCCCCCGTCACCGAGGGTCTTGACCCCCGGCTGCTGGAGGACGTGGTCAATACACTCTTCCCAATTGGGGAGAGGGGACCGCGTCCTCCGGCGGCGGCGGCTGTCCCAGTGGAGTGGACGGCCGAGCTGGGGGTCACGCAGGAGGAGCTGGCAGCGGCCATCAGACGGCTCGGGGTTCGTAACACGGCCCCGGGTCCGGATGGTGTGCCCGGCCGGGTTTGGGTCTTGACCCAGGGCGTCCTTGGGGCCGACCTCAGGCGGTTGTTCGACCGCTGCCTGAGGGACGGGCGATTCCCCCCCAGTTGGAAGGTGGCGAGGATGGTCCTCCTCCGGAAGAAGGGTCGGCCCGCGGAGTCTCCCTCCGCATACCGGCCCATTTGTCTCCTCGACGAGGTGGGCAAGCTCTTCGAGCGTGTGATTGCTGCCCGCCACGACGAGCACCTGTCGCGGAGTGATCCCGGTCTGGCCGACTGCCAGTTCGGTTTCCGGTGGGGCCGATCGACTATCGACGCGATAGGTCGTGTGAGGGCCCTCTCGGAGGCGGCCGTCTCCCGGGGAGGGGTGGCATTGGCAATATCCTTGGATATTGCCAATGCCTTTAACACCCTCCCCTGGGAAGAGATAAGGAGGGGACTCGAATATCATCGAGTCCCCCCTTGTCTCAGGGCGGTCGTCGGGGATTATCTCCGCGGCAGGTGGATCGAGTATCCGGGCCGGGATGGTGATATGCGGAGGGAGGTGTACTGCGGTGTTCCGCAGGGGTCGGTCCTCGGGCCACTCCTGTGGAACATCGCGTACGACTCGGTGTTGCGGGCCGGCCTCCCCGACGGCGTCAGCACGGTGTGTTATGCGGATGACACACTGGTGCTGGCCGTCGGGGCGCACTGGGGGAGGGCCATGCGTCGCGCGGAGGAGGGGTCGCAACGCGTCGTCGACCGGATCAGGGGGATGGGGATGACGGTGGCGGTCCATAAGACCGAGGTGATTGCGTTTCATTCACCTCGGCAGGATCCGCCACCCCCTCAGATCCGGGTGGGTGGGGCTGACATCGAGGTGAAGCCCCAGATCAGGTATCTGGGGCTGATCCTCGATAGCCACTGGCGTTTCGAGGAGCATTTCCGCTGCCTGGT
Source organism: Colletes latitarsis (assembly GCF_051014445.1). Classification (NCBI taxonomy): domain Eukaryota; kingdom Metazoa; phylum Arthropoda; class Insecta; order Hymenoptera; family Colletidae; genus Colletes; species Colletes latitarsis. The sequence continues at coordinate 8,902,420 of NW_027488373.1, read as the reverse complement.
CCCCCGGTTGGAAAGGATGGTTGCGGCTCTGGGCCGGATCCTGCCCAACCTGGGGGGCCCGGCGGGCCGAGTTCGTCGCCTCTATGTGGCAATGGTCCAGTCGGTGACCCTATACGGGGCCCCCGTCTGGGCGGACGACCTGGCTGCCTCCCGGCGCAGCATGACTATGCTGCGTCGGGTGCAGAGGCGCATGGCGCTCAGGGTCGTCCGCGGGTATCGGACCATGTCACATGAGGCGGCGACGGTTCTAGCGGGGATGCCGCCCATGGACCTGCTCGCGCGGTCGCACGCGGTGATGTACTGGCACCGCGTCGACCGTCGCGCGGGGGTGGGGGCGGTCCCGGGCGGGCAGGAACCTGCTTGGGGCGATTTGAAGCGCCAGGCCCGGCAGTCCGTGTTGCTCGCGTGGCAGGAGCGGCTGGCTCTGCCAACCGCGGGGCACCGGACTGTCGGGGCTGTTCGGCCGCTCCTGAAGGAGTGGCTGGACAGAGGCCATGGCAGCCTCACCTACCGGCTGGCACAGGTATTTTCCGGGCATGGCAGCTTCGGAAGATACCTGTGCCGGATAGGGAAGGAGCCGACGGCGCGTTGCTGCCACTGCGACGCTGAGCAGGACACGGCGGATCATACCCTGGAGGTATGCCCCGCGTGGGAGGGGGAGCGCCGTGTCCTGGTCGGCGTTGTCGGGCGGGATGTCTCGCTGCCGGGCGTGGTGCGCGCCATGCTCGGCAGCGAGGAGAAGTGGAGGGCCGTGGCCTCCTTCTGCGAGAACGTAATGTTGCAGAAGGAGGCCGCGGGGAGGGAGCGCGAGCTTCAGCGGCGCGCTGAAGCTCGCGCTCGTGCGGTGGCCCGAGGTCGTCGCCCGGTCGCGAGGCGTCGCGGGCGGCCGCCTCGGCGTGGCGGATGACCTAGGCTGGGAGGGGGGTCCTGAGGGGACCCTCCTCCCGCCAGGCGGCGCCGGGTCGGACCGGTTGGGGGTAGGAGTGCCTCCCCCTACCGGTCCGACGCAAGGGGAGGCACCCTCGGCGGTCTGGTGCGGCCATGAACGCCCGGCCGCCGAGGGGTGGAAACGGGGTCGCGGGCGGTTGCGAGTTGGGGCTCGCAGCCGCCACTAAACGCGGCCCCGGGACGGATAGCGGCGGGACGGAGTGGCCCCGTCCCGCCGCTATGAGGCAGTGTGTCTACTGGGGGGACCGATTGTCCCCCCGGGGGATGGGCGCGAAAGCGCGGGCACGGGGAGGATACCGGAAGAATGCTTCGAGCGATTCCCGGTATCCTCCCAAAGCGTGCCGAAGGGTCACCGTGGGGTTTTTAGTGGGTAGGTCCCGCGCCTGTCGTTGTACGGGCGCGGGGAATCCCACACACCCCTCCCACCTCTCCCCAAGGAGGTGGGAGGGAGTCTTTCGAAGATTTTCCCCACGACAAAAAAAAAAAAAAAAAAAAAAAAAAAAAAAAGTTATGTCTGGGATAGTTCCGGGATTTGCCCTCATCAGACACATACTTTCGCATTCTTCACATACTTGTTGTACAGATCCTGGGTTTTTTTCTGGTTTGGATCACATTGTAATGTGATACCACACTGAAACAGTCGATTAAAACTGGTTTCGACCAGTATTTTTGAGGGTAGCGCATGTTAGGTCTAGGTTAGGCCTGGGATTTGCCCTCATCAGACACATACTTTCCCATTCTTCACATACTTGTTGAACGGATCCTGGGTTTTTTCTGGTTTGGATCAGGTAGTAATGTGGTAGCACACTGAAACAGTCCACTAAACCTGGTTTCGATCAATATTTTAGAGGATAACGCATGTTCTGTCTAGGTTAGGCCTGGGATTTGCCCTCATCAGACACATACTTTCGCATTCTTCACATACTTGTTGAACGGATCCTGGGTTTTTTCTGGTTTGGATCACGTAGTAATGTGGTAGCACACTGAAACAGTCCATTAAACCTGGTTTCGATCAATATTTTAGAGGATAACGCATGTTAGGTCTAGGTTAGGCCTGGGATTTTCCCTCATCAGACACATACTTTCGCATTCGTCACATACTTGTTGAACGGATCCTGGGCTTTATCTGGTTTGGATCCCGTAGTATTGTGGTACCACACTGAAACAGTCCATTAAACCTGGTTTCGATCAATATTTTAGAGGACAACGCAAGTTAGGTCTGGGATAGGTCTGGGATTTGCCCTCATCAAGGTCATATTTTCGCGTTCTTCACATACTTGTTGAACAGATCCTGGGTATTTTTCTGGTTTGGATCAGGTAGTAATGTGGTACCACACTGAAACATTCAATTAAACCTGGTCTTGATAAATATTTTTGAGGGTAACGCATGTTAGGTCTAGGTTAGGCCTGGGATTTTCCCTCATCACGCTCGTACTTTCGCATATATCTCATACTTGATGGCCAGACTCTGGGCGTTTTCTAGTTTGGATCCTGTAGTAATGTGGTACCTCACTGAGACAGTCCATTTAACCTGGTTTCGATCAATATTTTAGAGGATAACGCATGTTAGGTCTGGGTAAGGTCTATGATTTGCCCTCATCAGGCTCATACTTTCGCATGTTACGCATACTTGATGGCTAGATCCAGGGCTTTTTCTGGATTGGATCACGTACTAATGTGGTACCACACTGAAACAGTCAATTAAACCTGGATTCCATCAATATTTTAGAGGACAACGCAAGTTAGGTCTGGGATTGGTCTGGGATTTGCCCTCATCAGGGTCATATTTTCGCGTTCTTCACATACTTGTTGAACAGATCCTGGGTATTTTTCTGGTTTGGATCAGGTAGTAATGCGGTACCACACTGAAATAGTCGATTAAACCAGGTTTCGATCAATATTTTAGAGGATAACGCAAGTTATGTCTGGGATAGGTCCGGGATTTGCCCTCATCAGACACATACTTTCGCATTCTTCACATATTTGTTGAACGGATCCTGGGTTTTTTCTGGTTTGGATCACGTAGTAATGTGGTAGCACACTGAAACAGTCCATTAAACCTGGTTTCGATCAATATTTTAGAGGATAACGCATGTTAGGTCTAGGTTAGGCCTGGGGTTTTCCCTCATCAGACACATACTTTCGCATTCTTCACATACTTATTGAACGGATCCTGGGTAATTTTCTGCTTTGGATCACGTAGTAATGTGGTAGCACACTGAAACAGTCCGTTAAACCTGGTTTCGATCAATATTTTTGAGGATAACGCATGTTAGATCTAGGTTAGGCCTGGGATTTGCCCTCATCAGACACATACTTTCGCATTCGTCACATACTTGTTGAACGGATCCTGGGCTTTTTCTGGTTTGGATCCCGTAGTATTGTGGTACCACACTGAAACAGTCCATTAAACCTGGTTTCGATCAATATTTTAGAGGACAACGCAAGTTAGGTCTGGGATAGGTCTGGGATTTGCCCTCATCAAGGTCATATTTTCGCGTTCTTCACATACTTGTTGAACAGATCCTGGGTATTTTTCTGGTTTGGATCAGGTAGTAATGTGGTACCACACTGAAGCAGTCGATTAAACCTGGTTTCGATCAATATCTTTGAGGATAACGCATGTTAGGTCTGGGATAGGTCTGGGATTTGCCCTGATCAGGCTCGTACTTTCGCATATTTCTCATACTTGGTGGCCAGATTCTGGGCTTTTTCTGGTTTGGATCCCGTAGTAACGTGGTACCACACTGAAACAGTCGATTAAACCTGGTTTCGATCAATATTTTCGAGGATAACTCATGTTAGGTCTAGGTTAGGCCCGGGATTTGCCCTCATCAGGGTCATATTTCCGCGTTCTTCACATACTTGTTGTACAGATCCTGGGTTTTTTTCTGGTTTGGATCACATAGTAATGTGGTACCACACTGAAACAGTCGATTAAACCTGGTTTCGATCAGTATTTTTGAGAGTAACGCATGTTAGGTCTAGGTTAGGCCTGGGATTTGCCCTCATCAGATACATACTTTCGCATTCTTCACATACTTGTTGAACGGATCCTGGGTTTTATCTGGTTTGGATCACGTAGTAATGTGGTAGCACACTGAAACAGTCCATTAAACCTGGTTTCGATCAATATTTTAGAGGATAACGCATGTTCTGTCTAGGTTAGGCCTGGGATTTGCCCTCATCAGACACATACTTTCGCATTCTTCACATACTTGTTGAACGGATCCTGGATTTTTTCTAGTTTGGATCACGTAGTAATGTGGTAGCACACTGAAACAGTCCATTATACCTGGTTTCGATCAATATTTTAGAGGATAACGCATGTTCTGTCAAGGTTAGGCCTGGGATTTGCCCTCATCAGACACATACTTTCGCATTCTTCACATACTTGTTTAACGGATTCCGGGGTTTTTTTCTGGTTTGGATCACGTAGTAATGTGGTAGCACACTGAAACAGTCCATTAAACCTGGTTTCGATCAATATTTTAGAGAATAACGCATGTTAGGTCATGGTTAGGTCTGGGATTTGCCCTCATCAGATACATACTTTCGCATTCTTCACATACTTCTTGAACGGATCCTGGATTTTTTCAGGTTTGGATCACGTAGTAATGTGGTACCACACTGAAACAGTCGATTAAACCTGGTTTCGATCAATATTTTTGAGGATAACGCATGCTAGATCTAGGTTAGGCCTGGGATTTGCCCTCAGCAGACACATACTTTCGCATTCGTCACATACTTGTTGAACGGATCCTGGGTTTTTTGTGGTTTGGATCATGTAGTAATGAGGTAGCACACTGAAACAGTCCATTAAACCTGGTTTCGATCAATATTTTTGAGGGTAACGCATGTTAGGTCTAGGTTAGGCCTGGGATTTGCCCTCATCAGACACATACTTTCGCATTCTTCACATACTTGTTGAACGGATCCTGGGTTTTATCTGGTTTGGATCACGTAGTAATGTGGTACCACACTGAAACAGTCCATTAAACCTGGTTTCGATCAATATTTTAGAGAATAACGCATGTTAGGTCATGGTTAGGTCTGGGATTTGCTGTCATCCGGCTCGTACTTTCGCATATTTCTCATACTTGATGGCCAGATTCTGGACTTTTTCTGGTTTGGATCCTGTAGTAATGTGGTACCATACTGAAACAGTCCATTTAACCTGGTTTCGATCAATATTTTAGAGGATAACGCATGTTATGTCTAGGTTAGGCCTGGGATTTGCCCTCATCAGACACATACTTTCGCATTCTCCACATACTTGTTGAACAGATCCTGGGTTTTTTCAGGTTTGGATCACGTAGTAATGTGGTACCACACTGAAACATTCAATTAAACCTGGTCTTGATAAATATTTTAGAGGATAACGCATGTTAGGTCTGGGTTAGGTTTAGGATTTGCCCTCATCAGGCTCATACTTTCGCATATTTCTCATACTTGATGGCTAGATCCAGCGCTTTTTCTGGATTGGATCACGTAGTAATGTGGTACCACACTGAAACAGTCAATTAAACCTGGTTTCCATCAATATTTTAGAGGACAACGCAAGTTAGGTCTGGTATAGGTCTGGGATTTGCCCTGATCAGGCTCGTACTTTCGCATATTTCTCATACTTGGTGGCCAGATTCTAGGCTTTTTCTGGTTTGGATCCCGTAGTATTGTGGCACCACACTGAAACAGTCATTAAACCCGGTTTCGATCAATATTTTAGAGGACAACGCAAGTTAGGTCTGGGATAGGTCTGGGATTTGCCCTCATCAGGGTCATATTTTCGCGTTCTTCACATACTTGTTGAACAGATCCTGGGTATTTTGCTGGTTTGGATCAGGTAGTAATGTGGTAACACACTGAAGCAGTCGATTAAACCTGGTTTCGATCAATATCTTTGAGGATAACGCATGTTAGATCTAGGTTAGGCCTGGGTTTTGCCCTCATCAGACACATACTTTCGCATTCGTCACATATTTGTTGAACGGATCCTGGGTTTTTTGTGGTTTGGATCGCATAGTAATGTGGTACCACACTGAAATAGTCGATTAACCCTGGTATCGATCAATATTTTAGAGGATAACGCAAGTTATGTCTGGGATAGGTTCGGGATTTGCCCCCGTCAGGCTCATACTTTCGCATTCTTCACATACTTGTTGTACAGATCCTGGGTATTTTTCTGGTTTGGATCACATAGTAATGTGATTACCACACTGAAACAGTCGATTAAACCTGGTTTCGATCAGTATTTTTGAGGGTAGCGCATGTTAGGTCTAGGTTAGGCCTGGGATTTTCCCTCATCAGGCTCGTACTTTCGCATATTTCTCATAGTTCATGGCCAGATTCTGGGCTTTTTCTGGTTTGGATCACGTAGTAATGTGGCACAACACAGAAATAGTCGATTAAACCTGGTTTCGATCAATATTTTAGAGGATAGCGCATGTTAGGTCTGGGTTAGGTCTAGGATTTGCCATCAGCAGGCTCATACTTTCGCATATTTCTCATACTTGATGGCTAGATCCTGGCCTTTTTCTGGATTGGATCACGTAGTACTGTGGTACCACACTGAAACCGTCGATTAAACCTGGTTTCGATCAGTATTTTTGAGGGTAACGCATGTTAGGTCTAGGTTAGGCCTGGGATTTTCCCTCATCAGGCTCGTACTTTCGCATATTTCTCATACTTAATGGCCAGATTCTGGTCTTTTTAGTGGTTTGGATCCCGTAGTATTGTGGTACCACACTGAAACATTCAATTAAACCTGGTCTTGATAAATATTTTAGAGGATAAAGCATGTTAGATCTGGGTTAGGTCTAGGATTTGCCCTAATCAGGCTCATAATTTCGCATATTTCTCATACTTGATCGATAAATCCTGGGCTCTTTCTGGATTGGATCACGCGGTATTGTGGTATCACACTGAAACAGACCATTAAACCTGGTTTCGATCAATATTTTAGAGGATAACGCATGTTATGCCTGGGTTAGGCATGGGATATGCCCTAATCAGACACATACTTTCGCATTCTCCACATACTTCTTGAACAGATCCTGGGTTTTTTCTGGTTTGGATCACGTAGTAATGTGGTACCACACTGAAACAGTCCATTAAACATGGTTTCGATCAATATCTTAGAGAATAACTCATGTTAGGTCTAGGTAAGGTCTGGGATTTGCTCTCATCAGGCTCGTATTTTCGCATATTTCTCATACTTGATTACCAGATTCTGGGCTTTTTCTGGTTTGGATCACGTAGTAATGTGGTACCACACTGAAACAGTCGATTAAACCTGGTTTTGACCAATATTTTAGAGGATAACGCATGTTATGTCTAGGTTTGGCCTGGGATTTACCCTCATCAGGGTCATATTATCGCGTTATTCACATACTTGTTGAACAGATCCTGGGTATTTTTCTGGTTTGGATCTGGTAGTAATGTGAGACCACACTGAAACAGTCGATTAAACCTGGTTTCGATCAATATTTTTGAGGATAACGCATGTTATGTCTAGGTTGGGCCTGGGATTTGCCCTCATCAGGGTCATATTTTCGCATTCGTCACATACTTGTTGAACGGATCCTGGGTTTTTTGTGGTTTGGATCACATAGTAATGTGGTACCACACTGAAATAGTCGATTAACCCTGGTTTCGATCAATATTTTAGAGGATAACGCAAGCTATGTCTGGGATAGGTCCGGGATTTGCCCCCGTCAGGCTCATACTTTCGCTTTCTTCACATACTTGTTGTACAGATCCTGGGTTTTTTTCTGGTTTGGATCACATAGTAATGTGGTACCACACTGAAACAGTCGATTAAACCTGGTTTCGATCAGTATTTTTGAGGGTAACGCATGTTAGGTCTAGGTTAGGCCTGGGATTTTCCCTCATCAGACACATACTTTCGCATTCTTCACATACTTGTTGAACAGATCCTGGGTTTTTTCTCGTTTGGATCAGGTAGTAATGTGGTACCTCACTGAAACAGTCCATTAAACCTGGTTTCGATCAATATTTTAGAGAATAACGCATGTTAGGTCTTGGTTAGGTCTGAGATTTGCTCTCATCAGGCTCGTACTTTCGCATATTTCTCATATTTCATGGCCAGATTCTGGGCTTTTTCTGGTTTGGATCACGTAGTAATGTGGCACAACGCAGAAATAGTTGATTAAACCTGGATTCGATCAATATTTTAGAGGATAACGCATGTTAGGTCTGGGTTAGGTCTAGGATTTGCCATCAGCAGGCTCATACTTTCGCATATTTCTCATACTTGATGGCTAGATCCTGGCCTTTTTCTGGATTGGATCACGTAGCAATGTGGTACTTCACTGAAACAGTCCATTAAACCTGGTTTCGATCAATTTTTTAGAGAATAACGCATGTTGGGTCTTGGTTAGGTCTGGGATTTTCTCTCATCAGGCTCGTACTTTCGCATATTTCTCATAGTTGATGGCCAGATTCCGGGCTTTCACTGGTCTAGATCACGTAGTAGCGTGGTACCACACTAAAACAGTCCATTAAACCTGGTTTCGATCAATATTTTTGAGGATAACGCATGTTAGGTCTGGATGAGGTCTGGAATTTGCTCTCATCAGGCTCATACTTTCGCATATTTCTCGTTCTTGTTGGCCAGATACTGGGCTCCCACTGGTTTGGATCACGTAGTAATGTGATGCCACACTGAAACAGTCAATTAAACCTGGTCTAGATAAATATTTTAGAGGATAACGCATGTTAGGTCGGGGTTAGGACTAGAATTTTCCCTCATCAGGCTCATACGTTCGCATTTTTCACATACTTGTTGAACAGATCTTGGGTTTCTCGTGGCTTGGATCACGTGGTAATGTGGTATCACACTGATACAGCCCATTGAACCTGGTTTCGATCAATATTTTAGAGCGTAACGCATGATAGGTCAAGGTTACGCCTGGGATTTGCCCTCATCAGACACATACTTTCGCATATTTCACATACTTGTTGAACAGATCCCTGGCTTTTTCTGGTTTGGATCACGTAGAAAAGTGGTACCACACTGAAACAGTCGATTAATCCTGGTCTCTATCAAAATTTTGTAGGACAACGCAAGTTAGGTCTGGGATAGGTCTGGGATTTGCCCTCATCAGGGTCATATTTTCGCATTTTTCACATACTTTTTGTACAGATCCCTGGCTTATTCTGGTTTGGATCACGTACTAATGTGGTACCACACTGAAACAGTCCATTAAACCTGGTTTCGATCAATATTTTAGAGGATAACGCATGTTAGGTCTGGGATAGGTCTGGGATTTGCCCTCATCAGGCTCATAGTTTCGCGTTTTTCACATACTTGTTGAACGGATCCTGGGTTTTTTCTGGTTTGGATCACGTAGTATTGTGGTAGCACACTGAAGCAGTCCACTAAACCTGGTTTCGATCAATATTTTAGAGGATAACGCACGTTATGTCTGGGATAGGTCCGGGATTTGCCCTCGTCAGGCTCATACTTTCGCATTCTTCACATACTTGTTGTACAGTTCCTGGGTTTTTTTCTGGTTTGGATCACATAGTAATGTGGTACCACACTGAAACAGTCGATAAAACCTGGCCTTGATAAATATTTTTGAGGGTAACGCATGTTAGGTCTACGTTAGGCCTGGGATTTTCCGTCATCAGACACATACTTTCGCATTCTTCACATACTTGTTGAACGGATCCTGGGTTTTTTCTGGTTTGGATCACGTAGTAACGTGGTAGCACACTGAAACAGTCCACTAAACCTGGTTTCGATCAATATTTTAGAGGACAACGCATGTTAGGTCTGGATAAGGTCTGGAATTTGCTCTCATCAGGCTCGTACTTTCGCATATTTCTCATATTTCATGGCCAGATTCTGGGCTTTTTCTGGTTTGGATCACGTAGTAATGTGGCACAACACAGAAATAGTCGATTAAACCTGGTTTCGATCAATATTTTAGAGGATAACGCATGTTAGGTCTGAGTTAGGTCTAGGATTTGCCATCAGCAGGCTCATACTTTCGCATATTTCTCATACTTGATGGCTAGATCCTGGGCTTTTTCTGGATTGGATCACGTAGTAATGTGGCACAACGCAGAAATAGTCGATTAAACCTGGATTCGATCAATATTTTAGAGGATAACGCATGTTAGGTCTGGGTTAGGTCTAGGATTTGCCATCAGCAGGCTCATACTTTCGCATATTTCTCATACTTGATGGCTAGATCCTGGCCTTTTTCTGGTTTGGATCACGTAGTAATGTGGTAGCACACTGAAGCAGTCCACTAAACCTGGTTTCGATCAATATTTTAGAGGATAACGCACGTTATGTCTGGGATAGATCCGGGATTTGCCCTCGTCAGGCTCATACCTTCGCATTCTTCACATACTTGTTGTACAGTTCCTGGGTTTTTTTCTGGTTTGGATCACGTAGTAATGTGGTACCACACTGAAACAGTCCATTAAACCGGGTTTCGATCAATATTTTAGAGGATAACGCATGTTATGTCTAGGTTGGGCCTGGGATTTGCCCTCATCAGGGTCATATTTTCGCGTTCTTCACTTACTTGTTGAACAGATCCTGGGTATTTTTCTGGTTTGGATCAGGTAGTAATGTGGTACCTCACTGAAACAGTCCATTAAAACTGGTTTCGATCAGTATTTTAGAGGATAACGCATGTTAGGTCTAGGTTAGGCCTGGGATTTTCCCCGATCAGGCTCGTACTTTCGCATTCTCCACATACTTGTTGAACGGATCCTGGGTTTTTTCTGGTTTGGATCACGTAGTAATGTGGTAGCACACTGAAACAGTCCACTAAACCTGGTTTCGATCAATATTTTAGAGGATAACGCATGTTAGATCTGGGTTAGGTCTGGGATTTGCTCTCATGAGGGTCATACTTTCACATTTTTCGCATACTAGTTGGCCCGATCCCGGGCTTTTCCTGGTTTGGATCATGTGGTAATGTGGTATCACACTGATACAGCCCATTAAACCTGGTTTCGATGAATAGTTTAGAGGATTACTCATGTTAGGTCAAGGTTAGTCCTGGGATTTGCCCTCATCAGACTCATACTTTCGCATATTTCTCATACTTGTTGAACAGATCCTGGGTTTTTTTCTTGCCTGGATCACGTAGTAATGTGGTACCACACTGAATCAGTCCATTAAATCTGGTTTCGATCAATATTTTAGAACTTAACGCATGTTAGGTCTAGGTTAGGCCTGGGATTTGCCCTCAGCTGGCTCATACTTTCGCATTCTTCACATACTTGTTGGACAGATCCTGGGTTTTTTTCTGGTTTGGATCACGTAGTAATGTGGTACCACACTGAAACGGTCCATTAAACCGGGTTTCGATCAATATTTTAGAGGATAACGCATGTTAGGTTTTGGTTAGGTCTGGGATTTGCTCTCATCAGGCTCGTACGTTCGCATATTTCTCATACTTGATGGCCAGATTCTGGGCTTTTTCTGGATTGGATCACGTAGCAAAGTGGTACCACACAGAAACAGTCAACTAAACCTGGTTTCGATCAATATTTTAGACGATAACGCATGTTAGGTCTCGGTTAGGTCTAGGATTTGCCCTCATCTGGGTCATACTTTCGCATATTTCTCAAACTTGATGGCCAGATTCTGGGCTTTCACTGGTCTGGATCACGTAGTAACGTGGTACCACACTGAAACAGTCCATGAAACCTGGTTTCGATCAGTATTTCAGAGGATAACGCATGTTAGGTCTAGGTTAGGCCTGGGATTTGCCCTCATCAGACTCATACTTTCGCATATTTCACATACTTGTTGAACAGATCCCTGGCTTTTTCTGGTTTGGATCACGTAGTAAAGTGGTACCACACTGAAACGTTCGATTAAACCTGGTATCGATCAATATTTCAGACGATAACGCAAGTTATGTCTGGGATAGGTCTGGGATTTGCCCTCGTCAGGCTCGTACTTTCGCATTCTTCACATACTTGTTGTACAGATCCTTGGTTTTTTTTTTGGTTTGGATCACGTAGTAATGTAGTACATCACTGTAACAGTCCATTAAACCTGGTTTCGACCAACATTTTAGAGGATAACGCATGTTAGGTCTCGGTTAGGTCTAGGATCTGCCTTCATCAGACTCATACCTTCGCATTCTTCACATGCTTGTTGAACAGATCCTGGGTTTTTCTGGTTTGGATCACGTAGTAATGTAGTACATCACTGTAACAGTCCATTAAACCTGGTCTCGTTCAACATTTTATAGGATAACGCCGGTTATGACACAGTTAGGTGTCGGATTTGCCCTCATCAGGCTCATACTGTCGCATATTTCTCATACTTGTTCGCCAGATGCATTGCTTTTTCTGGTTTGGGTCTCGTGGTACTGTGGTATCACACTGAAACAGTCCACGAAACCTGGTTTCGACCAATATTTTAGAGGATAACGCATGTTATGTCTGGGATAGGTCTGGGATTTGCCCTCATCAGACTCATACTTTCGCATATTTCTCATACTTGTTGAACAGATCCCTGGCTTTTTCTGGTTTGGATCACGTAGTAAAGTGGTACCACACTGAAGCAGTCCATTAATCCTGGTCTCGTTCAACATTTTGGGATAGCGCCGGTTAGGACACGGATAGGTGTCGGATTTGCCCCCATCAGGCTCATACTGTCGCATATTTCTCATACTTGTTAGCCAGATCCGTTGCTTTTTCTGGTTTGGATCACGTGGTAATGTGGTATCACACTGAAACAGTCCATGAAACCTGGTTTCGATCGATATTTTAGAGGATAACGCATGTTAGGTCTAGGTTAGGCCTAGGATTTGCCCTCATCAGACTCATACATTCGCGTTTTTCACATTCTTGTTGCACAGATCCCTGACTTATTCTGGTTTCGATCACGTACTAATGTGGTACCACACTGAAAAAGTCCATTAAACCTGGTTTCGATCAATATTTTAGAGGATAACGCATCTTAGGTCTGGGATAGGTCTGGGATTTGCCCTGATCAGGCTCATAGTTTCGCGTTTTTCACATTCTTGTTGAACAGATCCCTGGCTTATTCTGGTTTGGATTACGTACTAATGTGGTACCACACTGAAACAGTCCATTAAACCTGGTTTCGATCAATATTTTAGAGGATAACGCATGTTAGGTCTGGGATAGGTCTGGGATTTGCCCTCATCAGGCTCATAGTTTCGCGTTTTTCACATACATGTTGAACAGATCCTGGGTTTTTTCTGGTTCGGATCACGTAGTAATGTGGTACCACACTGAAACAGTCCATTAAACCTGGTTTCGATCAATATTTTAGAGGATAACGCATGTTAGGTCTGTGATAGGTCTGGGATTTGCCCTCCTCAGGCTCATAGTTTCGCGTTTTTCACATACTTGTTGAACAGATCCTGGGTTTTTTCTGGTTTGGATCACGTAGTAATGTGGTACCACACAGAAACAGTCCATCAAACGTGGTTTCGATCAATATTTTAGAGAATAACTCATGTTAGGTCTAGGTTGGGCCTGGGATTTGCCCTCATCAGAGTCATATTTTCGCGTTCTTCACATACTTGTTGAACAGATCCTGGGTATTTTTCTGGTTTGAATCAGGTAGTAATGTGGTACCTCACTGAAACAGTCCATTAAACCTGGTTTCGATCAATTTTTTAGAGAATAACGCATGTTGGGTCTTGGTTAGGTCTGGGATTTTCTCTCATCAGGCTCGTACTTTCGCATATTTCTCATAGTTGATGGCCAGATTCCGGGCTTTCACTGGTCTAGATCACGTAGTAGCGTGGTACCACACTAAAACAGTCCATTAAACCTGGTTTCGATCAATATTTTTGAGGATAACGCATGTTAGGTCTGGATAAGGTCTGGAATTTGCTCTCATCAGGCTCATACTTTCGCATATTTCTCGTTCTTGTTGGCCAGATACTGGGCTCCCACTGGTTTGGATCACGTAGTAATGTGATGCCACACTGAAACAGTCAATTAAACCTGGTCTAGATAAATATTTTAGAGGATAACGCATGTTAGGTCGGGGTTAGGTCTAGAATTTTCCCTCATCAGGCTCATACGTTCGCATTTTTCACATACTTGTTGAACAGATCTTGGGTTTCTCGTGGTTTGGATCACGTGGTAATGTGGTATCACACTGATACAGCCCATTGAACCTGGTTTCGATCAATATTTTAGAGCGTAACGCATGATAGGTCAAGGTTACGCCTGGGATTTGCCCTCATCAGACACATACTTTCGCATATTTCACATACTTGTTGAACAGATCCCTGGCATTTTCTGGTTTGGATCACGTAGAAAAGTGGTACCACACTGAAACAGTCGATTAATCCTGGTCTCTATCAATATTTTGTAGGACAACGCAAGTTAGGTCTGGGATAGGTCTGGGATTTGCCCTCATCAGGGTCATATTTTCGCATTTTTCACATACTTTTTGTACAGATCCCTGGCTTTTTCAGGTTTGGATCACGTTGTAAAGTGGTACCACACTGAAACAGTCGATAAAACCTGGTTTCGATCAATATTTTAGAGGATAACGCATGTTAGATCTGGGTTAGGTCTGGGATTTGCCCCCATCAGACTCATACTTTCGCATATTTCACATACTTGTTGAACAGATCCCTGGCTTTTTCATGTTTGAATCATGTGGTAATGTGGTACCACACTGAAGCAGTCCACTAAACCTGGTTTCGATCAATATTTTAGAGGATAACGCACATTATGTTTGGGATAGGTCCGGGATTTGCCCTCGTCAGGCTCATACTTTCGCATTCTTCACATACTTGTTGTACAGTTCCTGGGTTTTTTTCTGGTTTGGATCACGTAGTAATGTGGTACCACACTGAAACAGTCCATTAAACCGAGTTTCGATCAATATTTTAGAGGATAACGCATGTTATGTCTAGGTTGGGCCTGGGATTTGCCCTCATCAGGGTCATATTTTCGCGTTCTTCACTTACTTGTTGAACAGATCCTGGGTATTTTTCTGGTTTGGATCAGGTAGTAATGTGGTACCTCACTGAAACAGTCCATTAAAACTGGTTTCGATCAGTAGTTTAGAGGATAACGCATGTTAGGTCTAGGTTAGGCCTGGGATTTGCCCCCATCAGACTCATACTTTCGCATATTTCACATACTTGTTGAACAGATCCCTGGCTTTTTCATGTTTGAATCATGTGGTAATGTGGTACCACACTGAAACATTCCATGAAACCTGGTTTCGATCAATATCTTAGACGATAATGCATGTTAGGTCTAGGTTACGCCTGGGATTTGCCTTCATCAGACTCATACTTTCACATATTTCACATACTTGTTGATCAGATCCCTGGCTTTTTCTGGTTTGGATCACGTAGAAAAGTGGTACCACACTGAAACAGTCGATTAATCCTGGTCTCGACCAATATTTTAGAGGATAACGCATGTTAGATCTGGGTTAGGTCTGGGATTTGCTCTCATGAGGGTCATACTTTCACATTTTTCGCATACTAGTTGGCCCGATCCCGGGCTTTTGCTGGTTTGGATCATGTGGTAATGTGGTATCACACTGATACAGCCCATTAAACCTGGTTTCGATGAATAGTTTCGAGGATTACTCATGTTAGGTCAAGGTTAGTCCTGGGATTTGCCCTCATCAGACTCATACTTTCGCATATTTCTCATACTTGTTGAACAGATCCTGGGTTTTTTTCTGGTCTGGATCACGTAGTAATGTGGTACCACACTGAATCAGTCCATTAAATCTGGTTTTGATCAATATTTTAGAACTTAACGCATGTTAGGTCTAGGTTAGGCCTGGGATTTGCCCGCAGCTGGCTCATACTTTCGCATTCTTCACATACTTGTTGGACAGATCCTGGCTTTTTTTCTGGTTTGGATCACGTAGTAATGTGGTACCACACTGAAACGGTCCATTAAACCGGGTTTCGATCAATATTTTAGAGGATAACGCATGTTAGGTCTTGGTTAGGTCTGGGATTTGCTCTCATCAGGCTCGTACGTTCGCATATTTCTCATACTTGATGGCCAGATTCTGGGCTTTTTCTGGTTTGGATCACGTAGTAAAGTGGTACCACACAGAAACAGTCAACTAAACCTGGTTGCGATCAATATTTTAGACGATAACGCATGTTAGGTCTCGGTTAGGTCTAGGATTTGCCCTCATCTGGGTCATACTTTCGCATATTTCGCAAACTTGATGGCCAGATTCTGGGCTTTCACTGGTCTGGATCACGTAGTAACGTGGTACCACACTGAAACAGTCCATGAAACCTGGTTTCGATCAGTATTTTAGAGGATAACGCATGTTAGGTCTAGGTTAGGCCTGGGTTTGCCCTCATCAGACTCATACTTTCGCATATTTCACATACTTGTTGAACAGATCCCTGGCTTTTTCTGGTTTGGATCACGTAGTAAAGTGGTACCACACTGAAACGTTCGATTAAACCTGGTATCGATCAATATTTTAGACGATAGCGCAAGTTATGTCTGGGATAGGTCTGGGATTTGCCCTCGTCAGGCTCGTACTTTCGCATTCTTCACATACTTGTTGTACAGATCCTTGGTTTTTTTTTGGTTTGGATCACGTAGTAATGTGGTACCACACTGCAACAGTCGATTAAACCTGGTATCGATCAATATTCTAGTGAATAACGCATGTTAGGTCTTGGTTAGGTCTGGGATTTGCTCTCATCAGGCTTGTACATTCGCATATTTCTCATACTTGATGGCCAGATTCGGGGCTTTTTCTGGTTTGGATCACGTAGTAATGTAGTACATCACTGTAACAGTCCATTAAACCTGGTTTCGACCAATATTTTAGAGGATAACGCATGTTAGGTCTCGGTTAGTTCTAGGATCTGCCCTCATGAGAGTCATACCTTCGCATTCTTCACATGCTTGTTGAACAGATCCTGGGTTTTTCTGGTTTGGATCACGTAGTAATGTAGTACATCACTGTAACAGTCCATTAAACCTGGTCTCGTTCAACATTTTATAGGATAACGCCGGTTATGACACGGTTAGGTGTCGGATTTGCCCTCATCAGGCTCATACTGTCGCATATTTCTCATACTTGTTAGCCAGATGCATTGCTTTTTCTGGTTTGGGTCTCGTGGTACTGTGGTATCATACTGAAACAGTCCACGAAACCTGGTTTCGACCAATATTTTAGAGGATAACGCATGTTATGTCTGGGATAGGTCTGGGATTTGCCCTCGTCAGGCTCATATGTTCGCATTTTTCACATACCTGTTGTACAGATCCCTGGCTTTTTCTGGTTTGCATCTCGTTGTAAAGTGGTACCACACTGAAGCAGTCGATTAATCCTGGTCTCGATCAACATTTTATAGGATAACGCCGGTTAGGACACAGTTGCGTGTGGGATTTGCCCTCATCAGGCTCATACTGTCGCATACTTCTCATACTTTTTAGCCAGATCCGTTGCTTTTTCTGGTTTGGATCACATGGTAATGTGGTATCACACTGAAACAGTCCATGAAACCTGGTTGCGATCAATATTTTAGAGGATAACGCATGTTAGGTCTAGGTTAGGCCTGGGATTTGCCCTCATCAGACTCATACTTTCGCATATTTCTCATACTTGTTGAACAGATCCCTGGCTTTTTCTGGTTTGGATCACGTAGTAAAGTGGTACCACACTGAAACAGTCCATTAAACCTGGTTTTGATCAATATTTTAGACGATAACGCATGATAGGTCTGGGATAGGTCTGGGATCTGCCCTCATCAGACTCATACCTTCGCATTCTTCCCATGCTTGTTGAACCGATCCTGGGTTTTTTCTGGTTTGGATCACGTAGTAATGTGGTACCACACTGAAACAGTCGATTAATCCTGGTCTCGTTCAACATTTTAGGATAGCGCCGGTTAGGACACGGTTAGGTGTCGGATTTGCCCCCATCAGGCTCATACTGTCGCATATTTCTCATACTTGTTAGCCAGATCCGTTGCTTTTTCTGGTTTGGATCACGTGGTAATGTGGTATCACACTGAAACAGTCCATGAAACCTGGTTTCGATCAATATTTTAGAGGATAACGCATGTTAGGTCTAGGTTAGGCGTGGGATTTGCCCTCATCAGGCTCATACATTCGCGTTTTTCACATTCTTGTTGAACAGATCCCTGGCTTATTCTGGTTTCGATCACGTACTAATGTTGTACCACACTGAAAAAGTCCATTAAACCTGGTTTCGATCAATATTTTAGAGGATAACGCATCTTAGGTCTGGGATAGGTCTGGGATTTGCCCTGATCAGGCTCATAGTTTCGCGTTTTTCACATTCTTGTTGAACAGATCCCTGGCTTATTCTGATTTGGATCACGTACTAATGTGGTACCACACTGAAACAGTCCATTAAACCTGGTTTCGATCAATATTTTAGAGGATAACGCATGTTATGTCTGGGATAGGTCTGGGATTTGCCCTCCTCAGGCTCATAGTTCCGCGTTTTTCACATACTTGTTGAACAGATCCTGGGTTTTTTCTGGTTTGGATCACGTAGTAATGTGGTACCACACTGAAACAGTCCATCAAACGTGGTTTCGATCAATATTTTAGAGAATAACTCATGTTAGGTCTAGGTTGGGCCTGGGATTTGCCCTCATCAGAGTCATATTTTCGCGTTCTTCACGTACTTGTTGAACAGATCCTGGGTATTTTTCTGGTTTGGATCAGGTAGTAATGTGGTACCTCACTGAAACAGTCCATTAAACCTGGTTTCGATCAATTTTTTAGAGAATAACGCATGTTGGGTCTTGGTTAGGTCTGGGATTTTCTCTCATCAGGCTCGTACTTTCGCATATTTCTCATCCTTCACGGCTAGATCCTGGGCTGTTTCTGGATTGTACCACGTAGTAATGTGGTACCACGCTGAAACAGTCAATTAAACCTGGTTTCGTTCAATATTTTAGAGGATAACGCAAGTTAGGTCTGGGATAGGCCTGGGATTTGCCCTCATCAGGCTCATTCTTTCGCATATTTCTCATACTTGATGGCTAGATCCTGGGCTTTTTCTGGATTGTACCACGTAGTAATGTGGTACCACACTGAAACATTCAATTAAACCTGGTCTTGATAAATATTTTAGAGGATAACGCATGTTAGGTTTGGGTTAGGTCTAGGATTTGCCCACATCAGGCTCATTCTTTCGCATATTTCTCATACTTCATGGCTAGATCCTGGGCAGTTTCTGGATTGTATCACGTAGTAATGTGGTACCACGCTGAAACAGTCAATTAAACCTTGTTTCGATCAATATTTTAGAGGATAACGCAAGTTAGGTCTGGGATAGGTCTGGGATTCGCCCTCATCAGGCTCATACCTTCGCACACTTCACGTACTCGTTTAACAGATCCTGGGTTTTTTCTGGTTTGGTTCACATAGTAATGTGGTACCACACTGAAACATTCAATTAAACCTGGTCTTGATAAATATTTTAGAGGATAACGCATGTTAGGTTTGGGTTAGGTCTAGGATTTGCCCTCATCAGGCTCATACTTTCGCATATTTCTCATACTTCATGGCTAGATCCTGGGCTGTTTCTGGATTGTACCACGTAGTAATGTGGTACCACGCTGAAACAGTCAATTAATCCTGGTTTCGTTCAATATTTTAGAGGATAACGCATGATAGGTTTGGGTTAGGTCTAGGATTTGCCCTCATCAGGGTCATACTTTCGCAGTTTTAACATGCATGTTGACCTGATCGAGGGTTTTTTCTGCTTTGGATCACGTAGTAAAGTGGTGCCACAAGTAAAACAGTCAATTAAACCTGGTTTCGATCATTATTTTAGAGGATAACGCAAGTTAGGTCTAGGTTAGGCCTGGGATTTGCCCTCATCAGGCTCATACTTTCGCAGTTATAACATGCATGTTGACCTGTTTGGGGGGTTTTTCTGCTTTGTATCACGTAGTAAAATGGTACCACACTAAAACAGTCAATTAAACCTGGTTTCGATCAATATTTTAGAGGATAACGAAAGTCATGTCTAGTTTAGGCCTGGGATTTGCCCTCATCAGACTCATACTTTCGCATACTTCACATACTTGTTGAACAGATCCTGGGTTTTCTTCTGGTTTGGATCACGTAGTAATGTGGTACCACACTGAAACAATCAATTAAACCTGGTCTTGATAAATATTTTAGAGGATAACGCATGCCAGGTCTGGGATAGGTCTGGGATTTGACCTCATCAGGGTCATACTTTCGCAGTTTTAACATGCATGTTGACCTCATCGAGGGTTTTTTCTGCTTTGGATCACGTAGTAAAGTGGTACCGTAACTAAAACAGTCAATTAAACCTGGTTTCGATTAATATTTTTGAGGATAACGCATGTTAGGTCGGGGATAGGTCTGGGATTTGCCCTCATCAGGCTCATACTTTCGCAGTTTTAACATGCATGTTGACCTCATCGAGGGTTTTTTCTGCGTTGGATCACGTAGTAAAGTGGTACCACAACTAAAACAGTCAATTAAACCTGGTTTCGATCATTATTTTAGAGGATAACGCAAGTTAGGTCTGGGATAGGTCTGGGATTAGCCCTCATCAGACTCATACTTTCGCATTCTTCACATACTTGTTGAACAGATCCTGGGTTTTTTCTGGTTTGGGTCACGTAGTAATGTGGTACCACACTGAAACAGTCGATTATACCAGGTTTCGATCAATATTTTTGAGGATAACGCATGTTAGGTCTAGGTTAGGCCTGGGATTTTCACGCATCAGACTCATACTTTCGCATTCTTCACATACTTGTTGAACGGATCCTGGGTTTTTTCTGGTTTGGATCACGTAGTAATGTGGGACCACACTGAAACAGTCGATTAAACCTGGTCTTGATAAATATTTTAGAGGACAACGCATGTTAGGTCTGGGTTAGGTCTAGGATTTGCCCTCATCAGGCTCATACTTTCGCATATTTCTCATACTTCATGGCTAGATCCTGGGCTTTTTCTGGATTGTATCACGTAGTAATGTGGTACCACGCTGAAACAGTCAATTAAACCTGGTTTCGATCAATATTTTAGAGGATAACGCAAGTTAGGTCTAGGTTAGGCCTGGGATTTGCCCTCATCAGGGTCATACTTTCGCAGTTTTAACATGCATGTTGACCTGATCGAGGGTTTTTTCTGTTTTGGATCACGTAGTAAAGTGGTGCCACAACTAAAACAGTCATTTAAACCTGGTTTCGATCATTATTTTAGAGGATAACGCAAGTTAGGTCTGGGATAGGTCTGGGATTTGACCTCGTCAGACTCATACTTTCGCACCCTTCACATACTCGTTGAACAGATCCTGGGTTATTTTCTGGTTTGGATCACGTAGTAATGTGGTGCCACACTGAAACAGTCGATTATACCAGTTTTCGATCAATATTTTTGGGGATAACGAAAGTTATGTCTAGTTTAGGCCTGGGATTTGCCCTCATCAGACTCATACTTTCGCATACTTCACATACTTGTTGAACAGATCCTGGGTTTTTTCTGGTTTGGATCACGTAGTAATGTGGTACCACACTGAAACAGTCGATTAACCCTGGTCTTGATAAATATTTTAGAGGATAACGCATGTTAGGTCTGGGTTAGGTCTAGGATTTGCCCTCATCAGGCTCATACTTTCGCATATTTCTTATACTTCATGGCTAGATCCTGGGCTTTTTCTGAATTGCATCACGTAGTAATGATGTACAACAGTGTAACAGTCAATTAAACATGGTTTCGATAAATATTTTAGAGAATAATTAATGTTAGGTCTAGGTTAGGCCTGGGATCTGCCCTCATCAAGGTCATACTTTCGCAGTTCTAACATACGTGTTGACCTGATCGAGGGTTTTTTCTGCTTTGGATCACGTAGTAAAGTGGTACCACACTGAAACAGTACACTAAACCTGGTTTGGATCAATATTTTAGAGGATAATGCATGTTAGGTCTAGGTTAGCCCTGAGATTTTCACTCATCAGACTCATACATTCGCATTCTTCAGATACTTGTTGAACGGATCCTGGGTTTTTTCTGGTATGGTTCACGTAGTAATGTGGTACCACACTGAAACAATCAATTAAACCAGGTCTTGATAAATATTTTAGAGGATGACGCATGTTAGGTCTGGGTTAGGTCTAGGATTTGCTCTCGTCAGGCTCATACTTTCGCATATTTCTCATACTTGATGGCTAGATCCTGGGCTTTTTCTGGATTGCATCACGTAGTAATGAAGTACAACACTGAAACAGTCAATGAAACCTGGTTTCCATCAATATCTTAGAGGACAACGCAAGTTAGGTCTGGGATAGGTCTGGGATTTGCCCTCATCAGACTCATACGTCCGCGTTTTTCACATACTTGTTGAACGGATCCTGGGTTTTTTCTGGTTTGGATCACGTAGTAAAGTGGTACCACACTGAAACAGTACACTAAACCTGGTTTGGATCAATATTTTAGAGGATAATGCATGTTAGGCCTAGGTTAGCCCTGAGATTTTCACTCATCAGACTCATACATTCGCATTCTTCAGATACTTGTTGAACGGATCCTGGGTTTTTTCTGGTATGGTTCACGTAGTAATGTGGTACCACACTGAAACAATCAATTAAACCAGGTCTTGATAAATATTTTAGATGATAACGCATGTTAGGTCTGGGTTAGGTCTAGGATTTGCCCTCATCAGGCTCATACTTTCGCATATTTCTCATACTTCATGGCTAGATCCTGGGCTATTTCTGGATTGGATCACGTAGTAATGTGGTACCACACTGAATCAGTCAATTAAACCTGGTTTCGATCAATATTTTAGAGGACAATGCAAGTTAGGTCTGGGATAGGTCTGGGATTTGCCCACATCAGGGTCATACTTTCGCATTTTTCACATACTTGTTGAACAGATCCTGGTTTTTTCTGGTTTGGATCGGGCAGTAATGTGGTACCACACTGAAACAGCCCACTAAACCTGGTTTGGATCAATATCTTAGATGACAACGCAAGTTAGGTCTGGGATAGGTCTGGGATTTGCCCTCATCAGACTCATACGTCCGCGTTTTTCACATACTTGTTGAACGGATCCTGGGTTTTTTCTGGTTTGGATCACGTAGTAATGTGGTACCACACTGAATCAGTCAATTAAACCTGGTTTCCATCAATATCATAGAGGACAACGCAAGTTAGGTCTGGGATAGGTCTGGGATTTGCCCTCATCAGACTCATGCGTCCGCGTTTTTCACATACTTGTTGAACGGATCCTGGTTTTTTTCTGGTTTGGATCACGTAGTAATGTGGGACCACACTGAAACAATCAATTAAACCTGGTCTTGATAAATATTTTAGAGGATGACGCATGTTAGGTCTGGGTTAGGTCTAGGATTTGCTCTCGTCAGGCTCATACTTTCGCATATTTCTCATACTTGATGGCTAGATCCTGGGCTTTTTCTGGATTGCATCACGTAGTAATGAAGTACCACACTGAAACATTCAAATAAACCTGGTCTTGATAAATATTTTAGAGGATAACGCATGTTAGGTTTGGGTTAGGACTAGGATTGGCCCACATCAGGCTCATACTTTCGCATATTTCTCATACTTCATGGCTAGATCCTGGGCTATTTCTGGATTGGATCACGTAGTAATGTGGTACCACACTGAATCAGTCAATTAAACCTGGTTTCGATCAATATTTTAGAGGACAATGCAAGTTAGGTCAGGGATAGGTCTGGGATTTGCCCACATCAGGGTCATACTTTCGCATTTTTCACATACTTGTTGAACAGATCCTGGTTTTTTTCTGGTTTGGATCGGGCAGTAATGTGGTACCACACTGAAACAGCCCACTAAACCTGGTTTGGATCAATATTTTAGAGGATAAGGCATGTTAGGTCTAGGTTAGCCCTGAGATTTTCACTCATCAGACTCATACATTCGCATATTTCTCATACTTGATGGCTAGATCCTGGGCTTTTTCTGGATTGCATCACGTAGTAATGAAGTACAACACTGAAACAGTCAATTAAACCTGGTTTCCATCAATATCTTAGAGGACAACGCAAGTTAGGTCTGGGATAGGTCTGGGATTTGCCCTCATCAGACTCATACTTTCGCATTCTTCACATACTTGTTGAACGGATCCTGGGTTTTTTCTGGTTTGGATCACGTAGTAATGTGGGACCACACTGAAACAGTCATTTAAACCCGGTTTCGATCTATATATTAGAGAATAATTCATGTTAGGTCTGGGTTTGGTCTGGGATTTGCTCTCTTCAGGCTCATTCTTTCGCATATTTCTCATACTTGATGGCTAGATCCTGGGCTTTTTCTGGATTGCATCACGTAGTAATGAAGTACCACACTGAAACATTCAAATAAACCTGGTCTTGATAAATATTTTAGAGGATAACGCATGTTAGGTTTGGGTTAGGACTAGGATTGGCCCACATCAGGCTCATACTTTCGCATATTTCTCATACTTCATGGCTAGATCCTGGGCTATTTCTGGATTGGATCACGTAGTAATGTGGTACCACACTGAATCAGTCAATTAAACCTGGTTTCCATCAATATTTTAGAGGACAACGCATGTTAGGTCTAGGTTAGGCCTGGGATTTGCTCTCATCAGGGTCATACTTTCGCAGTTTTAACATACATGTTGACCTGATCGAGGGTTTTTTCTGCTTTGGATCACGTAGTAAAGTGGTACCACACTGAAACAGTCCATTAAACCTGGTTTGGATCAATATTTTTGAGGATAACGCATGTTAGGTCTAGCTTAGGCCGGGGATTTTCACTCATCAGGGTCATACTTTCGCATTCTTCAAATACTTGTTGAACGGATCCTGGGTTTTTACTGGTTTGGATCACTTAGTAATGTGGTACCACACTGAAACATTTAATTAAACCTGGTCTTGATAAATATTTTAGAGGATAACGCATGTTAGGTTTGGGTTAGGTCTAGGATTTGCCCTCATCAGGCTCATACTTTCGCATATTTCTCATACTTCATGGCGAGATCCTGGTCTGTTTCTGGATTGTATCACATAGTAATGTGGTACCACGCTGAAACAGTCGATTAAACCTGGTTTCGATCAATATTTTAGAGGATAACGCAAGTTAAGTCTGGGATAGGTCTGGGATCTGACCACATCAGACTTATACTTTCGCATTTTTCACATACTTGTTGAACAGATCCTGGGTTTTTTCTGGTTTGGATCACGTAGTAGTGTGGTACCACACTGAAACAGTCCATTACACCTGGTTGCGATCAATATTTTAGAGGATAACGCATGTTAGGTCTGGGTTAGGTCTAGGATTTGCCCACATCAGGCTCATACTTTCGCATATTTCTCATACTTCATGGCTGGATCCTGGGCTATTTCTGGATTGGATCACGTTGTAATGTGGTACCACACTGAAACAGTCAATTAAACCTGGTTTTGATCAATATTTTAGAGAATAATTCATGTTAGGTCTAGGTTAGGTCTGCGATTTGCTCTCATCAGGCTCATTCTTTCGCATATTTCTCATACTTGATGGCTAGATCCTGGGCTTTTTCTGGATTGTATCACGTAGTAATGTGGTACCACGCTGAAACAGTCAATTAAACCTTGTTTCGATCAATATTTTAGAGGATAACGCAAGTTAGGTCTGGGATAGGTCTGGGATTCGCCCTCATCAGGCTCATACTTTCACACACTTCACGTACTCGTTTAACAGATCCAGGGTTTTTTCTGGTTTGGTTCACATAGTAATGTGGTACCACACTGAAACATTCAATTAAACCTGGTCTTGATAAATATTTTAGAGGATAACGCATGTTAGGTTTGGGTTAGGTCTAGGGTTTGCCCTCATCAGGCTCATACTTTCGCATATTTCTCATCCTTCACGGCTAGATCCTGGGCTGTTTCTGGATTGTACCACGTAGTAATGTGGTACCACGCTGAAACAGTCAATTAAACCTGGTTTCGTTCAATATTTTAGAGGATAACGCAAGTTAGGTCTGGGATAGGCCTGGGATTTGCCCTCATCAGGCTCATTCTTTCGCATATTTCTCATACTTGATGGCTAGATCCTGGGCTTTTTCTGGATTGTACCACGTAGTAATGTGGTACCACACTGAAACATTCAATTAAACCTGGTCTTGATAAATATTTTAGAGGATAACGCATGTTAGGTTTGGGTTAGGTCTAGGATTTGCCCACATCAGGCTCATTCTTTCGCATATTTCTCATACTTCATGGCTAGATCCTGGGCAGTTTCTGGATTGTATCACGTAGTAATGTGGTACCACGCTGAAACAGTCAATTAAACCTTGTTTCGATCAATATTTTAGAGGATAACGCAAGTTAGGGCTGGGATAGGTCTGGGATTCGCCCTCATCAGGCTCATACCTTCGCACACTTCACGTACTCGTTTAACAGATCCTGGGTTTTTTCTGGTTTGGTTCACATAGTAATGTGGTACCACACTGAAACATTCAATTAAACCTGGTCTTGATAAATATTTTAGAGGATAACGCATGTTAGGTTTGGGTTAGGTCTAGGATTTGCCCTCATCAGGCTCATACTTTCGCATATTTCTCATACTTCATGGCTAGATCCTGGGCTGTTTCTGGATTGTACCACGTAGTAATGTGGTACCACGCTGAAACAGTCAATTAATCCTGGTTTCGTTCAATATTTTAGAGGATAACGCATGTTAGGTTTGGGTTAGGTCTAGGATTTGCCCTCATCAGGGTCATACTTTCGCAGTTTTAACATGCATGTTGACCTGATCGAGGGTTTTTTCTGCTTTGGATCACGTAGTAAAGTGGTGCCACAAGTAAAACAGTCAATTAAACCTGGTTTCGATCATTATTTTAGAGGATAACGCAAGTTAGGTCTAGGTTAGGCCTGGGATTTGCCCTCATCAGGCTCATACTTTCGCAGTTTTAACTTGCATGTTGACCTGTTTGGGGGGTTTTTCTGCTTTGTATCACGTAGTAAAATGGTACCACACTAAAACAGTCAATTAAACCTGGTTTCGATCAATATTTTAGAGGATAACGAAAGTCATGTCTAGTTTAGGCCTGGGATTTGCCCTCATCAGACTGATACTTTCGCATACTTCACATACTTGTTGAACAGATCCTGGGTTTTCTTCTGGTTTGGATCACGTAGTAATGTGGTACCACACTGAAACAATCAATTAAACCTGGTCTTGATAAATATTTTAGAGGATAACGCATGCCAGGTCTGGGATAGGTCTGGGATTTGACCTCATCAGGGTCTTACTTTCGCAGTTTTAACATGCATGTTGACCTCATCGAGGGTTTTTTCTGCGTTGGATCACGTAGTAAAGTGGTACCACAACTAAAACAGTCAATTAAACCTGGTTTCGATCATTATTTTAGAGGATAACGCAAGTTAGGTCTGGGATAGGTCTGGGATTAGCCCTCATCAGACTCATACTTTCGCATTCTTCACATACTTGTTGAACAGATCCTGGGTTTTTTCTGGTTTGGGTCACGTAGTAATGTGGTACCACACTGAAACAGTCGATTAAACCAGGTTTCGATCAATATTTTTGAGGATAACGCATGTTAGGTCTAGGTTAGGCCTGGGATTTTCACGCATCAGACTCATACTTTCGCATTCTTCACATACTTGTTGAACGGATCCTGGGTTTTTTCTGGTTTGGATCATGTAGTAATGTGGGACCACACTGAAACAGTCGATTAAACCTGGTCTTGATAAATATTTTAGAGGACAACGCATGTTAGGTTTGGGTTAGGTCTAGGATTTGCCCTCATCAGGCTCATACTTTCGCATATTTCTCATACTTCATGGCTAGATCCTGGGCTTTTTCTGGATTGTATCACGTAGTAATGTGGTACCACGCTGAAACAGTCAATTAAACCTGGTTTCGATCAATATTTTAGAGGATAACGCAAGTTAGGTCTAGGTTAGGCCTGGGATTTGCCCTCATCAGGGTCATACTTTCGCAGTTTTAACATGCATGTTGACCTGATCGAGGGTTTTTTCTGCTTTGGATCACGTAGTAAAGTGGTGCCACAACTAAAACAGTCATTTAAACCTGGTTTCGATCATTATTTTAGAGGATAACGCAAGTTAGGCCTGGGATAGGTCTGGGATTAGCCCTCATCAGACTCATACTTTCGCACACTTCACATGCTCGTTGACAAGATCCTGGGTTTTTTTCTGGTTTGGATCACGTAGTAATGTGGTACCACACTGAAACAGTCGATTAAACCTGGTTTCGATCAATATTTTAGAGGATAACGCAAGTTAGGTCTGGGATAGGTCTAGGATTTGACCTCGTCAGACTCATACTTTCGCACCCTTCACATACTCGTTGAACAGATCCTGGGTTATTTTCTGGTTTTGATCACGTAGTAATGTGGTGCCACACTGAAACAGTCGATTATACCAGTTTTCGATCAATATTTTTGAGGATAACGAAAGTTATGTCTAGTTTAGGCCTGGGATTTGCCCTCATCAGACTCATACTTTCGCATACTTCACATACTTGCTGAACAGATCCTGGGTTTTTTCTGGTTTGGATCACGTAGTAATGTGGTACCACACTGAAACAGTCGATTAAACCTGGTTTCGATCAATATTTTTGAGGATAACGCATGTTAGGTCTAGGTTAGGCCGAGGATTTTCACTCATCAGACTCATACTTTCGCATTCTTCACATACTTGCTGAACGGATCCTGGGTTTTTACTGGTTTGGATCACGTAGTAATGTGGTACCACACTGAAACTGTCAATTAAACCCGGTATCGATCAATATTTTAGAGAATAATTCATGTTAGGTCTGGGTTAGGTCTAGGATTTGCTCTCATCAGGCTCATACTTTCGCATATTTCTCATACTTCATGGCTAGATCCTGGGCTGTTTCTGGATTGTATCACGTAGTAATGTGGTACCACGCTGAAACAGTCAATTAAACCTTGTTTCGATCAATATTTTAGAGGATAACGCAAGTTAGGTCTGGGATAGGTCTGGGATTCGCCCTCATCAGTGTCATACTTTCGCACACTTCACAGACTCGTTTAACAGATCCTGGGTTTTTTCTGGTTTGGTTAACGTAGTAATGTGGTACCACACTGAAACATTCAATTGAACCTGGTCTTGATCAATATTTTAGAGGATAACGCATGTTAGGTTTGGGTCAGGTCTAGGATTTGCCCTCATCAGGCTCATACTTTCGCATTTTTCACATACTTGTTGAACAGATCCTGGCTTTTTCTGGTTTGGATCGGGCAGTATTGTGGTACCACACTGAAACAGCCCACTAAACCTGGTTTCGATCAATATTTTAGAGGATAACGAAAGTTATGTCATGGTTAGGCCTGGGATTTGCCCCCATCAGACTCATGCTTTCGCATTTTTCACATACTTGTTGAACAGATCCTGGGTTTTTTTCTGGTATGGATCACGTAGTAATGTGGTACCGTACTGAAACATTCAGTTAAACCTGGTCTTGATAAATATTTTAGAGGATAACGCATGTTAGGTCTGGGTTAGGTCTAGGATTTGCCCTCATCAGGCTCATACTTTCGCATATTTCTTATACTTCATGGCTAGATCCTGGGCTTTTTCTGAATTGCATCACGTAGTAATGATGTACAACAGTGTAACAGTCAATTAAACATGGTTTCGATAATTATTTTAGAGAATAATTAATGTTAGGTCTAGGTTAGGCCTGGGATCTGCCCTCATCAAGGTCATACTTTCGCAGTTCTAACATACGTGTTGACCTGATCGAGGGTTTTTTCTGCTTTGGATCACGTAGTAAAGTGGTACCACACTGAAACAGTACACTAAACCTGGTTTGGATCAATATTTTAGAGGATAATGCATGTTAGGTCTAGGTTAGCCCTGAGATTTTCACTCATCAGACTCATACATTCGCATTCTTCAGATACTTGTTGAACGGATCCTGGGTTTTTTCTGGTATGGTTCACGTAGTAATGTGGTACCACACTGAAACAATCAATTAAACCAGGTCTTGATAAATATTTTAGAGGATGACGCATGTTAGGTCTGGGTTAGGTCTAGGATTTGCTCTCGTCAGGCTCATACTTTCGCATATTTCTCATACTTGATGGCTAGATCCTGGGCTTTTTCTGGATTGCATCACGTAGTAATGAAGTACAACACTGAAACAGTCAATGAAACCTGGTTTCCATCAATATCTTAGAGGACAACGCAAGTTAGGTCTGGGATAGGTCTGGGATTTGCCCTCATCAGACTCATACGTCCGCGTTTTTCACATACTTGTTGAACGGATCCTGGGTTTTTTCTGGTTTGGATCACGTAGTAAAGTGGTACCACACTGAAACAGTACACTAAACCTGGTTTGGATCAATATTTTAGAGGATAATGCATGTTAGGTCTAGGTTAGCCCTGAGATTTTCACTCATCAGACTCATACATTCGCATTCTTCAGATACTTGTTGAACGGATCCTGGGTTTTTTCTGGTATGGTTCACGTAGTAATGTGGTACCACACTGAAACAATCAATTAAACCAGGTCTTGATAAATATTTTAGATGATAACGCATGTTAGGTCTGGGTTAGGTCTAGGATTTGCCCTCATCAGGCTCATACTTTCGCATATTTCTCATACTTCATGGCTAGATCCTGGGCTATTTCTGGATTGGATCACGTAGTAATGTGGTACCACACTGAATCAGTCAATTAAACCTGGTTTCGATCAATATTTTAGAGGACAATGCAAGTTAGGTCTGGGATAGGTCTGGGATTTGCCCACATCAGGGTCATACTTTCGCATTTTTCACATACTTGTTGAACAGATCCTGGTTTTTTTCTGGTTTGGATCGGGCAGTAATGTGGTACCACACTGAAACAGCCCACTAAACCTGGTTTGGATCAATATTTTAGAGGATAAGGCATGTTAGGTCTAGGTTAGCCCTGCGATTTTCACTCATCAGACTCATACATTCGCATATTTCTCATACTTGATGGCTAGATCCTGGGCTTTTTCTGGATTGCATCACGTAGTAATGAAGTACAACACTGAAACAGTCAATGAAACCTGGTTTCCATCAATATCTTAGAGGACAACGCAAGTTAGGTCTGGGATAGGTCTGAGATTTGCCCTCATCAGACTCATACGTCCGCGTTTTTCACATACTTGTTGAACGGATCCTGGTTTTTTTCTGGTTTTGATCACGTAGTAATGTGGTACCACACTGAATCAGTCAATTAAACCTGGTTTCGATCAATATCTTAGAGGACAACGCAAGTTAGGTCTAGGATAGGTCTGGGATTTGCCCTCATCAGACTCATACGTCCGCGTTTTTCACATACTTGTTGAACGGATCCTGGGTTTTTTCTGGTTTGGATCACGTAGTAAAGTGGTACCACACTGAAACAGTACACTAAACCTGGTTTGGATCAATATTTTAGAGGATAATGCATGTTAGGTCTAGGTTAGCCCTGAGATTTTCACTCATCAGACTCATACATTCGCATTCTTCAGATACTTGTTGAACGGATCCTGGGTTTTTTCTGGTATGGTTCACGTAGTAATGTGGTACCACACTGAAACAATCAATTAAACCAGGTCTTGATAAATATTTTAGATGATAACGCATGTTAGGTCTGGGTTAGGTCTAGGATTTGCCCTCATCAGGCTCATACTTTCGCATATTTCTCATACTTCATGGCTAGATCCTGGGCTATTTCTGGATTGGATCACGTAGTAATGTGGTACCACACTGAATCAGTCAATTAAACCTGGTTTCGATCAATATTTTAGAGGACAATGCAAGTTAGGTCTGGGATAGGTCTGGGATTTGCCCACATCAGGGTCATACTTTCGCATTTTTCACATACTTGTTGAACAGATCCTGGTTTTTTTCTGGTTTGGATCGGGCAGTAATGTGGTACCACACTGAAACAGCCCACTAAACCTGGTTTGGATCAATATTTTAGAGGATAAGGCATGTTAGGTCTAGGTTAGCCCTGAGATTTTCACTCATCAGACTCATACATTCGCATATTTCTCATACTTGATGGCTAGATCCTGGGCTTTTTCTGGATTGCATCACGTAGTAATGAAGTACAACACTGAAACAGTCAATGAAACCTGGTTTCCATCAATATCTTAGAGGACAACGCAAGTTAGGTCTGGGATAGGTCTGAGATTTGCCCTCATCAGACTCATACGTCCGCGTTTTTCACATACTTGTTGAACGGATCCTGGTTTTTTTCTGGTTTGGATCACGTAGTAATGTGGTACCACACTGAATCAGTCAATTAAACCTGGTTTCGATCAATATTTTAGTGGACAATGCAAGTTAGGTCTGGGATAGGTCTGGGATTTGCCCACATCAGGGTCATACTTTCGCATTTTTCACATACTTGTTGAACAGATCCTGGTTTTTTTCTGGTTTGGATCGGGCAGTAATGTGGTACCACACTGAAACAGCCCACTAAACCTGGTTTCCATCAATATCTTAGATGACAACGCAAGTTAGGTCTGGGATAGGTCTGGGATTTGCCCTCATCAGACTCATACGTCCGCGTTTTTCACATACTTGTTGAACGGATCCTGGGTTTTTTCTGGTTTGGATCACGTAGTAATGTGGTACCACACTGAATCAGTCAATTAAACCTGGTTTCCATCAATATCATAGAGGACAACGCAAGTTAGGTCTGGGATAGGTCTGGGATTTGCCCTCATCAGACTCATACGTCCGCGTTTTTCACATACTTGTTGAACGGATCCTGGCTTTTTCTGGTTTGGATCGGGCAGTATTGTGGTACCACACTGAAACAGCCCACTAAACCTGGTTTCGATCAATATTTTAGAGGATAACGAAAGTTATGTCATGGTTAGGCCTGGGATTTGCCCCCATCAGACTCATGCTTTCGCATTTTTCACATACTGGTTGAACAGATCCTGGGTTTTTTTCTGGTATGGATCACGTAGTAATGTGGTACCGTACTGAAACATTCAGTTAAACCTGGTCTTGATAAATATTTTAGAGGATAACGCATGTTAGGTCTGGGTTATGTCTAGGATTTGCCCTCATCAGGCTCATACTTTCGCATATTTCTTATACTTCATGGCTAGATCCTGGGCTTTTTCTGAATTGCATCACGTAGTAATGATGTACAACAGTGTAACAGTCAATTAAACATGGTTTCGATAAATATTTTAGAGAATAATTAATGTTAGGTCTAGGTTAGGCCTGGGATCTGCCCTCATCAAGGTCATACTTTCGCAGTTCTAACATACGTGTTGACCTGATCGAGGGTTTTTTCTGCTTTGGATCACGTAGTAAAGTGGTACCACACTGAAACAGTACACTAAACCTGGTTTGGATCAATATTTTAGAGGATAATGCATGTTAGGTCTAGGTTAGCCCTGAGATTTTCACTCATCAGACTCATACATTCGCATTCTTCAGATACTTGTTGAACGGATCCTGGGTTTTTTCTGGTATGGTTCACGTAGTAATGTGGTACCACACTGAAACAATCAATTAAACCAGGTCTTGATAAATATTTTAGAGGATGACGCATGTTAGGTCTGGGTTAGGTCTAGGATTTGCTCTCGTCAGGCTCATACTTTCGCATATTTCTCATACTTGATGGCTAGATCCTGGGCTTTTTCTGGATTGCATCACGTAGTAATGAAGTACAACACTGAAACAGTCAATGAAACCTGGTTTCCATCAATATCTTAGAGGACAACGCAAGTTAGGTCTGGGATAGGTCTGGGATTTGCCCTCATCAGACTCATACGTCCGCGTTTTTCACATACTTGTTGAACGGATCCTGGGTTTTTTCTGGTTTGGATCACGTAGTAAAGTGGTACCACACTGAAACAGTACACTAAACCTGGTTTGGATCAATATTTTAGAGGATAATGCATGTTAGGTCTAGGTTAGCCCTGAGATTTTCACTCATCAGACTCATACATTCGCATTCTTCAGATACTTGTTGAACGGATCCTGGGTTTTTTCTGGTATGGTTCACGTAGCAATGTGGTACCACACTGAAACAATCAATTAAACCAGGTCTTGATAAATATTTTAGATGATAACGCATGTTAGGTCTGGGTTAGGTCTAGGATTTGCCCTCATCAGGCTCATACTTTCGCATATTTCTCATACTTCATGGCTAGATCCTGGGCTATTTCTGGATTGGATCACGTAGTAATGTGGTACCACACTGAATCAGTCAATTAAACCTGGTTTCCATCAATATCTTAGAGGACAACGCAAGTTAGGTCTGGGATAGGTCTGGGATTTGCCCTCATCAGACTCATACGTCCGCGTTTTTCACATACTTGTTGAACGGATCCTGGGTTTTTTCTGGTTTGGATCACGTAGTAAAGTGGTACCACACTGAAACAGTACACTAAACCTGGTTTGGATCAATATTTTAGAGGATAATGCATGTTAGGTCTAGGTTAGCCCTGAGATTTTCACTCATCAGACTCATACATTCGCATTCTTCAGATACTTGTTGAACGGATCCTGGGTTTTTTCTGGTATGGTTCACGTAGCAATGTGGTACCACACTGAAACAATCAATTAAACCAGGTCTTGATAAATATTTTAGATGATAACGCATGTTAGGTCTGGGTTAGGTCTAGGATTTGCCCTCATCAGGCTCATACTTTCGCATATTTCTCATACTTCATGGCTAGATCCTGGGCTATTTCTGGATTGGATCACGTAGTAATGTGGTACCACACTGAATCAGTCAATTAAACCTGGTTTCGATCAATATTTTAGAGGACAATGCAAGTTAGGTCTGGGATAGGTCTGGGATTTGCCCACATCAGGGTCATACTTTCGCATTTTTCACATACTTGTTGAACAGATCCTGGTTTTTTTCTGGTTTGGATCGGGCAGTAATGTGGTACCACACTGAAACAGCCCACTAAACCTGGTTTGGATCAATATTTTAGAGGATAAGGCATGTTAGGTCTAGGTTAGCCCTGAGATTTTCACTCATCAGACTCATACATTCGCATATTTCTCATACTTGATGGCTAGATCCTGGGCTTTTTCAGGATTGCATCACGTAGTAATGAAGTACAACACTGAAACAGTCAATGAAACCTGGTTTCCATCAATATCTTAGAGGACAACGCAAGTTAGGTCTGGGATAGGTCTGAGATTTGCCCTCATCAGACTCATACGTCCGCGTTTTTCCCATACTTGTTGAACGGATCCTGGTTTTTTTCTGGTTTGGATCACGTAGTAATGTGGTACCACACTGAATCAGTCAATTAAACCTGGTTTCGATCAATATTTTAGTGGACAATGCAAGTTAGGTCTGGGATAGGTCTGGGATTTGCCCACATCAGGGTCATACTTTCGCATTTTTCACATACTTGTTGAACAGATCCTGGTTTTTTTCTGGTTTGGATCGGGCAGTAATGTGGTACCACACTGAAACAGCCCACTAAACCTGGTTTCCATCAATATCTTAGATGACAACGCAAGTTAGGTCTGGGATAGGTCTGGGATTTGCCCTCATCAGACTCATACGTCCGCGTTTTTCACATACTTGTTGACCGGATCCTGGGTTTTTTCTGGTTTGGATCACGTAGTAATGTGGTACCACACTGAATCAGTCAATTAGACCTGGTTTCCATCAATATCATAGAGGACAACGCAAGTTAGGTCTGGGATAGGTCTGGGATTTGCCCTCATCAGACTCATACTTTCGCATTCTTCACATACTTGTTGAACGGATCCTGGGTTTTTTCTGGTTTGGATCACGTAGTAATGTGGGACCACACTGAAACAGTCCATTAAACCTGGTTGCGATCAATATTTTAGAGGATAACGCGTGTTAGGTCTGGGTTAGGTCTAGGATTTGCCCACATCAGGCTCATACTTTCGCATATTTCTCATACTTCATGGCTGGATCCTGGGCTATTTCTGGATTGGATCACGTTGTAATGTGGTACCACACTGAAACAGTCAATTAAACCTGGTTTTGATCAATATTTTAGAGAATAACTCATGTTAGGTCTAGGTTAGGTCTGCGATTTGCTCTCATCAGGCTCATTCTTTCGCATATTTCTCATACTTGATGGCTAGATCCTGGGCTTTTTCTGGATTGCATCACGTAGTAATGAAGTACAACACTGAAACAGTCAATTAAACCTGGTTTCCATCAATATTTTAGAGGACAACGCATGTCAGGTCTAGGTTAGGTCCGGGATTTGCTCTCATAAGGGTCATACTGTCGCAGTTTTAACTTACTTGTTGAACGGATCCTGGGTTTTTTCTGGTTTGGTTCACGTAGTAATGTGGTACCACACTGAAACATTCAATTAAACCTGATCTTGATAAATATTTTAGAGGATAACGCATGTTAGGTTAGGGTTAAGTCTAGGATTTGACCCTCATCAGGCTCATACTTTCGCACACTTCACATACTCGTTGAACAGATCCTGGGTTATTTTCTGGTTTGGATCACATAGTAATGTGGTACCACACATAAACAGTCGATTAAACCAGGTTTCGATCAATATTTTTGAGCATAATGCATGTTAGGTCTAGGTTAGGTCTCGGATTTGCCCTCATCAGACTCATACTTTCGCACACTTCACATACTCGTTGAACAGATCCTGGGTTATTTTCTGGTTTGGATCACATAGTAATGTGGTACCACACTTAAACAGTCGATTAAACCAGGTTTCGGTCAATATTTTTGAGGATAACGCATGTTAGGTCTAGGTTAGGCCGGGGAATTTCAATCATCAGGCTCATACTTTCGCATTCTTCACATATTTGCTGAACGGATCGTGGGTTTTTTTCTGGTGTGGATCGCGTAGTAATGTGGTACCACACTGAAACAATCAATTAAACCTGATCTTGATAAATATTTTAGAGGATAACGCATGTTAGGTCTGGGTTAGGTCTAGGATTTGCCCTCATCAGGCTCATACTTTCGCATATTTCTCATACTTCATGGCTAGATCCTGGGCTGTTTCAAAATTGTATCACATAGTAATGTGGTACCACGCTGAAACAGTCGATTAAACCTGGTTTCGATCAATATTTTAGAGGATAACGCAAGTTAAGTCTGGGATGGGTCTGTGATTTGACCTCATCAGACTCATACTTTCGCGTTTTTCACATACTTGTCGAACAGATCCGGGGTTTTTTCTGGTTTGGATCACGTAGT
The DNA here is from genome assembly GCF_051014445.1 of Colletes latitarsis. Classification (NCBI taxonomy): domain Eukaryota; kingdom Metazoa; phylum Arthropoda; class Insecta; order Hymenoptera; family Colletidae; genus Colletes; species Colletes latitarsis. The sequence goes on along the minus strand of NW_027488373.1, from coordinate 8,865,269 downwards.
AGTGTGGTACCACACTGAAACATTCCATTAAACTTGGTTGCGATCAATATTTTAGAGGACAACGCATGTTAGGTCTAGGTTAGGCCTGGGATTTGCCCTCATCAGGGTCATACTTTCGCAGTTTTAACATACATGTTGACCTGATCGAGGGTTTTTTCTGCTTTGGATCACGTAGTAAAGTGATACCACACTGAAACAGGCCATTAAACCAAGTTTGGATCAATATTTTAGAGGATAACGCATGTTAGGTCTAGGTTAGCCCTGGGATTTTCACTCATCAGACTCATACTTTCGCATTCTTCACATACTTGTTGAACGGATCCTGGGTTTTTTCTGGTTTCGTTCACGTAGTAATGTGGTACCACACTGAAACAGTCGATTAAACCAGGTTTCGATCAATATTTTTGAGGATAACGCATGTTAGGTCTTGGTTAGGTCTGGGATTTTCACTCATCAGACTCATACTTTCGCATTCTTCACATACTTGTTGAACGGATCATGGGTTTTTTCTGGTTTGGATCACGTAGTAATGTGGGACCACACTGAAACAATCAATTAAACCTGGTCTTGATAAATATTTTAGAGGATAACGCATGTTAGGTCTGGGATAGGTCGGGGATTTGCCCTCATCAGGCTCATACTTTCGCATATTTCTTATACTTCATGGATAGATCCTGGGCTATTTCTGGATTGGATCACGTAGTAATGTTGTACCACACCGAAACAGTCAATTAAACCTGGTTTCGATCAATATTTTAGAGGATCACGCAAGTTATGCCTGGTATAGGTCTGGGATTTGCTCCCATCAGGCTCATTCTTTCGCACATTTCTCATACTTGATGGCTAGATCCGGGGATTTTCTGGATTGCTTCACGCAGTAATGAAGTACGGCACTGAAACAGTCAATTAAACCTGGTTTCCATCAATATTGTAGAGGACAACGCATGTTAGGTATAGGTTAGGCCTGGGATTTGCCCACATCAGGGTCATACTTTCGCAGTTTTAACATATATGTTGACCTGATCGAGGGTTTTTTCTGCTTTGGATCACGTAGTAAAGTGGTACCACACTGAAACAGGCCATTAAACCTGGTTTGGATCAATATTTTTGAGGATAACGCATGTTAGGTCTAGGTTAGGCCGGGGATTTTCACTCATCAGACTCATACCTTCGCATTCTTCACATACTTGTTGAACGGATCCTGGGTTTTTTCCGGTTTGGTACACGTAGTAATGTGGTTCCACACTGAAACATTCAATTAAACCTGGGCTTGATAAATATTTTAGAGGATAACGTATGTTAGGTGCGGGTTACGTCTAGGATTTGCCCTCATCAGGCTCATACTTTCGCATATTTCTCATACTTCATGCCTAGATCATGGGCTATTTCTGGATTGGATCACGTAGTAATGTGGTACCACACTGAAACAGTCAATTGAACCTGGTTCCGATCAATATTTTAGAGGATAACGCAAGTTAGCTCTGAGATAGGCCTGGGATTCGCCCTCATCAGGCTCATACTATCGCGTTTTCCACATACTTGTTGAACTGATCCTGGGTTTTTTCTGGTTTGGATCACGTAGTAATGTGGTACCACACTGAAACAGTCTATTAAACCTGGTTTCGATCAATATTTTAGAGGATAACGCATGTTAGGTCTAGGTTAGGCCTGGGATTTTCACTCATCAGACTCATACTTTCGCATTCTTCACATACTTGTTGAACGGATCCTGGGTTTTTTCTGGTTTGGATCACGTAGTAATGTGGGACCACACCGAAACAATCAATTAAACCTGGTCTTGATATATATTTTAGAGGATAACGCATGTTAGGTCTGGGATAGGTCTGGGATTTGCCCTCATCAGACTCATACTTTCGCACACTTCACATACTCGTTGAACAGATCCTGGGTTATTTTCTGGTTTGGATCACATAGTAATGTTGTACCACACTGAAACAGTCGATTAAACCAGGATTCGATCAATATTTTTGAGGATAACGCATGCTAGGTCTAGGTTAGGCCTGGGATTTTCACTCATCAGACTCATACTTTCACATTCTTCTCATACTTGTTGATCGGATCCTGGGTTTTTTCTGGTTTGGATCACGTAGTAATGTGGGACCACACAGAAACAATCAATTAAACCTGGTCTTGATAAATATTTTAGAGGATAACGCATGTTAGGTCTGGGTTAGGTCTAGGATTTGCCCTCATCAGGCTCATACTTTCGCATATTTCTCATACTTCATGGCTGGATCCTGGGCTATTTCTGGATTGCATCACGTAGTAATGAAGTACAACACTGAAACAGTCAATTAAACCTGGTTTCCATCAATATTTTAGATGACAACGCATGTTAGGTCTAGGTTAGGCCTGGGATTTGCTCTCATCAGGGTCATACTTTCGCAGTTTTAACATACATGTTGACCTGATCGAGGGTTTTTTCTGCTTTGGATCACGTAGTAAAGTGGTACCACACTGAAACAGTCCATTAAACCTGGTTTGGATCAATATTTTTGAGGATAACGCATGTTAGGTCTAGGTTAGGCCGGGGATTTTCACTCATCAGACTCATACCTTCGCATTCTTCACATACTTGTTGAACGGATCCTGGGTTTTTACTGGTTTGGATCACGTAGTAATGTGGTACCACACTGAAACATTCAATTAAACCTGGTCTTGATAAATATTTTAGAGGATAACGCCTGTTAGGTCTGGGTTAGGTCTAGGATTTGCCCTCATCAGGCTCATACTTTCGCATATTTCTCATACTTCATGGCTAGATCCTGGGCTGTTTCTGGATTGTATCACATAGTAATGTGGTACCACGCTGAAACAGTCGATTAAACTTGGTTTCGATCAATATTTTAGAGAATAACGCAAGTTAAGTCTGGGATAGGTCTGGGATTTGACCACATCAGACTCATACTTTTTTTTTTTTTTTTTTTTTTTTTTTTTTTTTTTGTCGTGGGGAAAATCTTCGAAAGACTCCCTCCCACCTCCTTGGGGAGAGGTGGGAGGGGTGTGTGGGATTCCCCGCGCCCGTACAACGACAGGCGCGGGACCTACCCACTAAAAACCCCACGGTGACCCTTCGGCACGCTTTGGGAGGATACCGGGAATCGCTCGAAGCATTCTTCCGGTATCCTCCCCGTGCCCGCGCTTTCGCGCCCATCCCCCGGGGGGACAATCGGTCCCCCCAGTAGACACACTGCCTCATAGCGGCGGGACGGGGCCACTCCATCCCGCCGCTATCCGTCCCGGGGCCGCGTTTATTGGCGGCTGCGAGCCCCAACTCGCAACCGCCCGCGACCCCGGTTCCACCCCTCGGCGGCCGGGCGTTCATGGCCGCACCAGACCGCCGAGATCAGACTCATACTTTCGCATTTTTCACATACTTGTTGAACAGATCCTGGGTTTTTTCTGGTTTGGATCACGTAGTAGTGTGGTACCACACTGAAACAGTCCATTAAACCTGGTTTTGATCAATATTTTAGAGAATAATTCATGTTAGGTCTACGTTAGGTCTGCGATTTGCTCTCATCCGGCTCATTCTTTCGCATATTTCTCATACTTGATGGCTAGATCCTGGGCTTTTTCTGGATTGCATAACGTAGTAATGAAGTACAACACTGAAACAGACAATTAAACCTGGTTTCGATCAATATTTTAGAGAATAATTGATGTTAGGTCTAGGGTAGGGGTGGGATTTGCTCCCATCAGGCTCATTCTTTCGCATATTTGTCATACTTGATGGCTAGATCCTGGGCTTTTTCTGGATTGCATCACGTAGTAATGAAGTACAACACTGAAACTGTCAATTAACCTGGTTTCCATCAATATTTTAGAGGACAACGCATGTCAGGTCTAGGTTAGGTCTGGGATTTGCTCTCATAAGGGTCATACTGTCGCAGTTTTAACTTACTTGTTGAACGGATCCTGGGTTTTTTCGGGTTTGGTTCACGTAGTAATGTGGTATCACACTGAAACATTCAATTAAACCTGATCTTGATAAATATTTTAGAGGATAACGCATGTTAGGTTTGGGTTAAGTCTAGGATTTGCCCTCATCAGGCTCATACTTTCGCAAACTTCACATACTCGTTGAACAGATCCTGGGTTATTTTCTGGTTTGGATCACATAGTAATGTGGTACCACACTTAAACAGTCGATTAAACCATGTTTCGATCAATATTTTTGAGGATAACGCATGTTAGGTCTAGGTTAGACCTGGGATTTTCACTCATCAGACTCATACTTTCGCATTCTTCTCATACTTGTTGAACGGATCCTGGGTTTTTTCTGGTTTGGATCATGTAGTAATGTGGGACCACACAGAAACAATCAATTAAACCTGGGCTTGATAAATATTTTAGACGATAACGCATGTTAGGTCTGGGTTAGGTCTAGGATTTGCCCTCATCAGGCTCATTCTTTCGCATATTTCTCATACTAGATGGCCAGATCGTGGGCTTTTTCTGGATTGCATCACGTAGTAATGAAGTACAACACTGAAACAGTCAATTAAACCTGGTTTCCATCAATATTATTGAGGATAACGCATGTTAGGTCTAGGTTAGGCCTGGGATTTTCACTCATCAGACTCATATTTTCGCATTCTTCACATATTTGCTGAACGGATCTTGGGTTTTTTCTGCTTTGGATCACGTAGTAAAGTGGTACCACACTGAAACAGTCAATTAAACCTGGTTTCGATCAATATTTTGGAGATTAATTCATGTTAGGTCTCGGTCAGGTCTGGGATTTGCTCTCATCAGGCTCATTCCTTCGCATATTTCTCATACTTGATGGCTAGATGCTGGGCTTTTTCTGGATTGCATCACGTAGTAATGAAGTACAACACTGAAACAGTCAATTAAACCTGGTTTCCATCAATATCTTAGAGGACAACGCAAGTTAGGTCTGGGATAGTTCTGGGATTTGCCCTCATCAGGCTCATACTTTCCGCGTTTTTCACATACTTGTTGAACTGATACTGAGTTTTTTCCGGTTTGGATCACGTAGTAGTGTGGGACCACACTGAAACAATCAATTAAACCTGGTCTTGATAAATATTTTAGAGGATAACGCTCATGGCTAGATCCTGGGCTGTTTCAGGATTGTATCACATAGTAATGTGGTACCACGCTGAAACAGTCGATTAAACCTGGTTTCGATCAATATTTTTGAGGATAACGCAAGTTAAGTCTGGGATAGGTCTGGGATTTGACCTCATCAGACTCATACTTTCGCGTTTTTCACATACTTGTTGAACAGATCCGGGGTTTTTACTGGTTTGGATCACGTAGTAGTGTGGTACCACACTGAAACAGTCCATTAAACTTGGTTGCGATCAATATTTTAGAGGATAACGCATGTTAGGTCTGGGTTAGGTCTAGGATTTGCCCACATCAGGCTCATACTTTCGCATATTTCTCATACTTCATGGCTGGATCCTGGGCTATTTCTGGATTGGATCACGTAGTAATGTGGTACCACACTGAAACAGTCAATTAAACCTGGTTTTGATCAATATTTTAGAGAATAATTCATGTTAGGTCTACGTTAGGTCTGCGATTTGCTCTCATCGGGCTCATTCTTTCGCATATTTCTCATACTTGATGGCTAGATCCTGGGCTTTTTCTGGATTGCATAACGTAGTAATGAAGTACAACACTGAAACAGACCATTAAACCTGGTTTCGATCAATATTTTAGAGAATAATGCATGTTAGGTCTAGGGTAGGGGTGGGATTTGCTCCCATCAGGCTCATTCTTTCGCATATTTGTCATACTTGATGGCTAGATCCTGGGCTTTTTCTGGATTGCATCACGTAGTAATGAAGTACAACACTGGAACACTCAATTAAACCTGGTTTCGATCAATATTATTGAGGATAACGCATGTTAGGTCTAGGTTAGGCCTGGGATTTTCACTCATCAGACTCATATTTTCGCATTCTTCACATATTTGCTGAACGGATCTTGGGTTTTTTCTGCTTTGGATCACGTAGTAATGTGGTACCACACTGAAACAGGCAATTAAACCTGGTTTTGATGAATATTTTAGAGAATAATTCATGTCAGGTCTAGGTTAGGTCTGGGATTTGCTCTCATCAGGCTCATTCTTTCGCATATTTCTCATACTTGACGGCTAGATCCTGGGCTTTTTCTCGATTGCATCACGTAGTAATGAAGTACAACACTGAAACAGTCAATTAAACCTGGTTTCCATCAATATTTTAGAGGACAACGCATGTTAGGTCTAGGTTAGCCCTGGGATTTTCACTCATCAGACTCATACTTTCACATTCTTCACATACTTGTTGAACGGATCCTGGGCTTTTTCTGGTTTGGATCACGTAGTAATGTGGGACCACACAGAAACAATCAATTAAACCTGGTCTTGATAAATATTTTAGAGGATAACGCATGTTAGGTCTGGGTTAGGTCTGGGATTTGCTCCCATCAGGCTCATTCTTTCGCACATTTCTCATACTTGATGGCTAGATCCGGGGATTTTCTGGATTGCTTCACGCAGTAATGAAGTACGGCACTGAAACAGTCAATTAAACCTGGTTTCCATCAATATTGTAGAGGACAACGCATGTTAGGTATAGGTTAGGCCTGGGATTTGCCCACATCAGGGTCATACTTTCGCAGTTTTAACATATATGTTGACCTGATCGAGGGTTTTTTCTGCTTTGGATCACGTAGTAAAGTGGTACCACACTGAAACAGGCCATTAAACCTGGTTTGGATCAATATTTTTGAGGATAACGCATGTTAGGTCTAGGTTAGGCCGGGGATTTTCACTCATCAGACTCATACCTTCGCATTCTTCACATACTTGTTGAACGGATCCTGGGTTTTTTCCGGTTTGGTACACGTAGTAATGTGGTTCCACACTGAAACATTCAATTAAACCTGGGCTTGATAAATATTTTAGAGGATAACGTATGTTAGGTGCGGGTTACGTCTAGGATTTGCCCTCATCAGGCTCATACTTTCGCATATTTCTCATACTTCATGCCTAGATCATGGGCTATTTCTGGATTGGATCACGTAGTAATGTGGTACCACACTGAAACAGTCAATTGAACCTGGTTCCGATCAATATTTTAGAGGATAACGCAAGTTAGCTCTGAGATAGGCCTGGGATTCGCCCTCATCAGGCTCATACTATCGCGTTTTCCACATACTTGTTGAACTGATCCTGGGTTTTTTCTGGTTTGGATCACGTAGTAATGTGGTACCACACTGAAACAGTCTATTAAACCTGGTTTCGATCAATATTTTAGAGGATAACGCAAGTTAGGTCTGGGTTAGGCCTGGGATGTGCCCTCATCAGACACAAACTTTCGCACACTTCACATACTCGTTGAACAGATCCCGGGTTTTTTTCTGGTTTGGATCACATAGTAATGTGGTACCACACTGAAACAGTCGATTAAACCAGGCTTGGATCAATATTTTAGAGGATAACGCATGTTAGGTCTAGGTTAGGCCTGGGATTTTCACTCATCAGACTCATACTTTCGCATTCTTCACATACTTGTTGAACGGATCCTGGGTTTTTTCTGGTTTGGATCACGTAGTAATGTGGGACCACACCGAAACAATCAATTAAACCTGGTCTTGATATATATTTTAGAGGATAACGCATGTTAGGTCTGGGATAGGTCTGGGATTTGCCCTCATCAGACTCATACTTTCGCACACTTCACATACTCGTTGAACAGATCCTGGGTTATTTTCTGGTTTGGATCACATAGTAATGTTGTACCACACTGAAACAGTCGATTAAACCAGGATTCGATCAATATTTTTGAGGATAACGCATGCTAGGTCTAGGTTAGGCCTGGGATTTTCACTCATCAGACTCATACTTTCACATTCTTCTCATACTTGTTGATCGGATCCTGGGTTTTTTCTGGTTTGGATCACGTAGTAATGTGGGACCACACAGAAACAATCAATTAAACCTGGTCTTGATAAATATTTTAGAGGATAACGCATGTTAGGTCTGGGTTAGGTCTAGGATTTGCCCTCATCAGGCTCATACTTTCGCATATTTCTCATACTTCATGGCTGGATCCTGGGCTATTTCTGGATTGCATCACGTAGTAATGAAGTACAACACTGAAACAGTCAATTAAACCTGGTTTCCATCAATATTTTAGATGACAACGCATGTTAGGTCTAGGTTAGGCCTGGGATTTGCTCTCATCAGGGTCATACTTTCGCAGTTTTAACATACATGTTGACCTGATCGAGGGTTTTTTCTGCTTTGGATCACGTAGTAAAGTGGTACCACACTGAAACAGTCCATTAAACCTGGTTTGGATCAATATTTTTGAGGATAACGCATGTTAGGTCTAGGTTAGGCCGGGGATTTTCACTCATCAGACTCATACCTTCGCATTCTTCACATACTTGTTGAACGGATCCTGGGTTTTTACTGGTTTGGATCACGTAGTAATGTGGTACCACACTGAAACATTCAATTAAACCTGGTCTTGATAAATATTTTAGAGGATAACGCCTGTTAGGTCTGGGTTAGGTCTAGGATTTGCCCTCATCAGGCTCATACTTTCGCATATTTCTCATACTTCATGGCTAGATCCTGGGCTGTTTCTGGATTGTATCACATAGTAATGTGGTACCACGCTGAAACAGTCGATTAAACTTGGTTTCGATCAATATTTTAGAGAATAACGCAAGTTAAGTCTGGGATAGGTCTGGGATTTGACCACATCAGACTCATACTTTCGCATTTTTCACATACTTGTTGAACAGATCCTGGGTTTTTTCTGGTTTGGATCACGTAGTAGTGTGGTACCACACTGAAACAGTCCATTAAACCTGGTTTTGATCAATATTTTAGAGAATAATTCATGTTAGGTCTACGTTAGGTCTGCGATTTGCTCTCATCCGGCTCATTCTTTCGCATATTTCTCATACTTGATGGCTAGATCCTGGGCTTTTTCTGGATTGCATAACGTAGTAATGAAGTACAACACTGAAACAGACAATTAAACCTGGTTTCGATCAATATTTTAGAGAATAATTGATGTTAGGTCTAGGGTAGGGGTGGGATTTGCTCCCATCAGGCTCATTCTTTCGCATATTTGTCATACTTGATGGCTAGATCCTGGGCTTTTTCTGGATTGCATCACGTAGTAATGAAGTACAACACTGAAACTGTCAATTAACCTGGTTTCCATCAATATTTTAGAGGACAACGCATGTCAGGTCTAGGTTAGGTCTGGGATTTGCTCTCATAAGGGTCATACTGTCGCAGTTTTAACTTACTTGTTGAACGGATCCTGGGTTTTTTCGGGTTTGGTTCTCGTAGTAATGTGGTATCACACTGAAACATTCAATTAAACCTGATCATGATAAATATTTTAGAGGATAACGCATGTTAGGTTTGGGTTAAGTCTAGGATTTGCCCTCATCAGGCTCATACTTTCGCAAACTTCACATACTCGTTGAACAGATCCTGGGTTATTTTCTGGTTTGGATCACATAGTAATGTGGTACCACACTTAAACAGTCGATTAAACCATGTTTCGATCAATATTTTTGAGGATAACGCATGTTAGGTCTAGGTTAGACCTGGGATTTTCACTCATCAGACTCATACTTTCGCATTCTTCTCATACTTGTTGAACGGATCCTGGGTTTTTTCTGGTTTGGATCATGTAGTAATGTGGGACCACACAGAAACAATCAATTAAACCTGGGCTTGATAAATATTTTAGACGATAACGCATGTTAGGTCTGGGTTAGGTCTAGGATTTGCCCTCATCAGGCTCATTCTTTCGCATATTTCTCATACTAGATGGCCAGATCGTGGGCTTTTTCTGGATTGCATCACGTAGTAATGAAGTACAACACTGAAACAGTCAATTAAACCTGGTTTCCATCAATATTATTGAGGATAACGCATGTTAGGTCTAGGTTAGGCCTGGGATTTTCACTCATCAGACTCATATTTTCGCATTCTTCACATATTTGCTGAACGGATCTTGGGTTTTTTCTGCTTTGGATCACGTAGTAAAGTGGTACCACACTGAAACAGTCAATTAAACCTGGTTTCGATCAATATTTTGGAGATTAATTCATGTTAGGTCTCGGTCAGGTCTGGGATTTGCTCTCATCAGGCTCATTCCTTCGCATATTTCTCATACTTGATGGCTAGATGCTGGGCTTTTTCTGGATTGCATCACGTAGTAATGAAGTACAACACTGAAACAGTCAATTAAACCTGGTTTCCATCAATATCTTAGAGGACAACGCAAGTTAGGTCTGGGATAGTTCTGGGATTTGCCCTCATCAGGCTCATACTTTCCGCGTTTTTCACATACTTGTTGAACTGATACTGAGTTTTTTCCGGTTTGGATCACGTAGTAGTGTGGGACCACACTGAAACAATCAATTAAACCTGGTCTTGATAAATATTTTAGAGGATAACGCTCATGGCTAGATCCTGGGCTGTTTCAGGATTGTATCACATAGTAATGTGGTACCACGCTGAAACAGTCGATTAAACCTGGTTTCGATCAATATTTTTGAGGATAACGCAAGTTAAGTCTGGGATAGGTCTGGGATTTGACCTCATCAGACTCATACTTTCGCGTTTTTCACATACTTGTTGAACAGATCCGGGGTTTTTACTGGTTTGGATCACGTAGTAGTGTGGTACCACACTGAAACAGTCCATTAAACTTGGTTGCGATCAATATTTTAGAGGATAACGCATGTTAGGTCTGGGTTAGGTCTAGGATTTGCCCACATCAGGCTCATACTTTCGCATATTTCTCATACTTCATGGCTGGATCCTGGGCTATTTCTGGATTGGATCACGTAGTAATGTGGTACCACACTGAAACAGTCAATTAAACCTGGTTTTGATCAATATTTTAGAGAATAATTCATGTTAGGTCTACGTTAGGTCTGCGATTTGCTCTCATCGGGCTCATTCTTTCGCATATTTCTCATACTTGATGGCTAGATCCTGGGCTTTTTCTGGATTGCATAACGTAGTAATGAAGTACAACACTGAAACAGACAATTAAACCTGGTTTCGATCAATATTTTAGAGAATAATGCATGTTAGGTCTAGGGTAGGGGTGGGATTTGCTCCCATCAGGCTCATTCTTTCGCATATTTGTCATACTTGATGGCTAGATCCTGGGCTTTTTCTGGATTGCATCACGTAGTAATGAAGTACAACACTGGAACACTCAATTAAACCTGGTTTCGATCAATATTATTGAGGATAACGCATGTTAGGTCTAGGTTAGGCCTGGGATTTTCACTCATCAGACTCATATTTTCGCATTCTTCACATATTTGCTGAACGGATCTTGGGTTTTTTCTGCTTTGGATCACGTAGTAATGTGGTACCACACTGAAACAGGCAATTAAACCTGGTTTTGATGAATATTTTAGAGAATAATTCATGTCAGGTCTAGGTTAGGTCTGGGATTTGCTCTCATCAGGCTCATTCTTTCGCATATTTCTCATACTTGACGGCTAGATCCTGGGCTTTTTCTCGATTGCATCACGTAGTAATGAAGTACAACACTGAAACAGTCAATTAAACCTGGTTTCCATCAATATTTTAGAGGACAACGCATGTTAGGTCTAGGTTAGCCCTGGGATTTTCACTCATCAGACTCATACTTTCACATTCTTCACATACTTGTTGAACGGATCCTGGGCTTTTTCTGGTTTCGTTCACGTAGTAATGTGGTACCACACTGAAACATTCAATTAAACCTGATCTTGATAAATATTTGAGAGGATAACGCATGTTAGGTTTGGGTTAAGTCTAGGATTTGCCCTCATCAGGCTCATACTTTCGCATATTTCTCATATTTCATGGCTAGATCCTGGGCTGTTTCTGGATTGTATCACGTAGTAATTTGGTACCACGCTGAAACAGTCAATTAAACCTGGTTTCGATCAATATTTTACAGGATAACGCAAGTTAGGTCTGGCATAGGTCTGGGATTCGCCCTCATCAGACTCATACTTTCGCGTTTTTCACATACTTGTTGAACTGATCCTGGGCTTTTTTTGGTTTGGATCAGGTAGTAATGTGGTACCACACTGAAACAGTCAATTAAACCTGGTTTCGATCAATATTTTAGAGAATAATTCATGTTAGGTCTAGGTTAGGTCTGGGATTTGTTCTCATCAGGCTCATACTTTCGCACACTTCACATACTCGTTGAACAGATCCTGGGTTATTTTCTGGTTTGGATCACGTAGTAATGTGGGACCACACTGAAACAGTCAATTAAACCTGGTTTCGATCAATATTTTTGAGAATAATTCATGTTAGGTCTAGGTTAGGTCTGGGATTTGCTCTCATCAGGCTCATTCTTTCGCACATTTCTCATACTTGATGGCTAGATGCTGGCTTTTTCTGGATTGCATCACGCAGTAATGAAGTACAACACTGAAACAGTCAATTAAACCTGGTTTCCATCAATATCTTAGAGGACATCGCAAGTTAGGTCTGGGATAGGTCTAGGATTTGCCCTCATCAGGCTCATACTTTCGCATATTTCTCATATTTCATGGCTAGATCCTGGGCTGTTTCTGGATTGTATCACGTATTAATTTGGTACCACGCTGAAACAGTCAATTAAACCTGGTTTCGGTCAATATTTTACAGGATAACGCAAGTTAGGTCTGGCATAGGTCTGGGATTCGCCCTCATCGGACTCATACTTTCGCACACTTCACATACTCGTTGAACAGATCCTGGGTTATTTTCTGGTTTGGATCACATAGTAATGTGGTACCACACTGAAACTGTCGACTAAACCTGGTTTCGATTAATATTTTTGAGGATAACGCATGTTAGGTCTGGGATAGGTCTGGGATTTGCCCTCATCAGGGTCATACTTTCGCAGTTTTAACATACATGTTGGCCTGATCGAGGGTTATTTCTGGTTTGGATCACGTAGTAGTGTGGTACCACACTGAAACAGTCCATTAAACCTGGTTTGGATCAATATTTTAGAGGATAACGCATGTTAGGTCTAGGTTATGTCGGGGATTTTCACTCATCAGACTCATACTTTCGCATTCTTCACATACTTGTTGAACGGATCCTGGGTTTTTTCTGGTTTGGATCACGTAGTAATGTGGTACCACACTGAAACAGTCGATTAAACCTGGTTTCGATCAGTATTTTAGCGGATAACGCAAGTTAAGTCTGGGATAGGTCTGGGATTTGACCTCATCAGACTCATACGTTCGCGTTTTTCACATACTTGTTGATCAGATCCTGGGTTTTTTCTGGTTTGGATCACGTAGTAGTGTGGTACCACACTGAAACAGTCCATTAAACCTGCTTGCGATCAATATCTTAGAGGATAACGCAAGTTAAGTCTGGGATAGGTTTGGAATTTGCCCTCATCAGGCTCATACTTTCCGCGTTTTTCACATACTTGTTGAACAGATCCTGGGTTTTTTCTGGTTTGGATCACGTAGTAGTGTGGGACCACACTGAAACAATCAATAAAACCTGGTCTTGATAAATATTTTAGAGGATAACGCATGCTAGGTCTGGGTTAGGTCTAGGATTTGCCCTCATCAGGCTCATTCTTACGCATATTTCTCAAACTTGATGGCTAGATCCTGGGCTTTTTCTGAATTGCATCACGTAGTAATGTGGTACCACACTGAAACATTCAATTAAACCTGGTCTTGATAAATATTTTAGAGGATAACGCATGTTAGGTCTGGGTTAGGTCTAGGATTTGCCCTCATCAGGCTCATACTTTCGCATATTTCTCATACTTAATGGCTAGATCCTGGGCTTTTTCTGGATTGCATCACGTAGTAATGAATTACAACACTGAATCAGTCAATTAAACCTGGTTTCGATCAATATCTTAGAGGACAACGCAAGTTAGGTCTGGGATAGGTCTTGGACTTGCCCTCATCAGGCTCATACTTTCGCGTTTTTCACATACTCGTTGAACGGATCCTGGGTTTTTTCTGGTTTGGATCACGTAGTAATGTGGGACCACACTGAAACAGTCAATTAAACCTGGTCTTGATAAATATTTTAGAGGATAACGCATGTTAGGTCTGGGTTAGGTCTAGGATTTGCCCTCGTCAGGCTCATACTTTCGCATATTTCTCATACTTCATGGCTAGATCCTGGGCTATTTCTGGATTGTATCACGTAGTAATGTGGTTCCACGCTGAAACAGTCAATTAAACCTGGTTTCGATCAATATTTTAGAGGATAACGCAAGTTAGGTCTGGGATAGGTCTGGGATTTGCACTCATCAGGCTCATACTTTCGCGTTTTTCACATACTTGTTGAACAGATCCTGGGTTTTTTCTGGTTTGGGTCACGTAGTAGTGTGGTACCACACTGAAACAGTCGATTAAACCTGGTTTCGATCAATATTTTTGAGGATAACGCATGTTAGGTCTAGGTTAGGCCGGGGATTTTCACTCATCAGACTCATACTTTCGCATTCTTCACATACTTGTTGAACGGATCCTGGGTTTTTACTGGTTTGGATCACGTAGTAATGTGGTACCACACTGCAACATTCAATTAAACCTGGTCTTGATAAATATTTTAGAGGATAACGCATGTTAGGTCTGGGTTAGGTCTAGGATTTGCCCTCATCAGGCTCATACTTTCGCATATTTCTCATACTTCATGGCTGGATCCTGGGCAATTTCTGGATTGCATTGTGTAGTAATGAAGTACAACACTGAAACAGTCAATTAAACCTGGTTTCCATCAATATTTTTGAGGATATCGCATGTTAGGTCTAGGTTAGGCCGGGGATTTTCACTCATCAGACTCATACTTTCGCATTCCTCACATACTTGTTGAACGGATCCTGGGTTTTTACTGGTTTGGATCACGTAGTAATGTGGTACCACACTGAAACATTCAATTAAACCTGGTCTTGATAAATATTTTAGAGGATAACGCATGTTGGGTCTGGGTTAGGTCTAGGATTTGCCCTCATCAGGCTCCTCCTTTCGCATATTTCTCATACTTCATGGCTGGATCCTGGGCTATTTCTGGATTGGATCACATAGTAATGTGGTACCACACTGAAACAGTCAATTAAACCTGGTTTTGATCAATATTTTGGAGAATAATTCATGTTAGGTCTAGGTTAGGCCTGGGATTTTCACTCATCAGACTCATACTTTCGCGTTTTTCACATACTTGTTGAACAGATCCTGGGTTTTTTCTGGTTTGTATCACGTAGTAGTGTGGTACCACACTGAAACAGTCCATTAAACCTGGTTTGGATCAATATTTTAGAGGATAACGCAAGTTAAGTCTGGGATGGGTCTGGGATTTGACCTCATCAGACTCATACTTTCGCGTTTTTCACATACTTGTCGAACAGATCCGGGGTTTTTTCTGGTTTGGATCACGTAGTAGTGTGGTACCACACTGAAACATTCCATTAAACTTGGTTGCGATCAATATTTTAGAGGACAACGCATGTTAGGTCTAGGTTAGGCCTGGGATTTGCCCTCATCAGGGTCATACTTTCGCAGTTTTAACATACATGTTGACCTGATCGAGGGTTTTTTCTGCTTTGGATCACGTAGTAAAGTGATACCACACTGAAACAGGCCATTAAACCAAGTTTGGATCAATATTTTAGAGGATAACGCATGTTAGGTCTAGGTTAGCCCTGGGATTTTCACTCATCAGACTCATACTTTCGCATTCTTCACATACTTGTTGAACGGATCCTGGGTTTTTTCTGGTTTCGTTCACGTAGTAATGTGGTACCACACTGAAACAGTCGATTAAACCAGGTTTCGATCAATATTTTTGAGGATAACGCATGTTAGGTCTTGGTTAGGTCTGGGATTTTCACTCATCAGACTCATACTTTCGCATTCTTCACATACTTGTTGAACGGATCATGGGTTTTTTCTGGTTTGGATCACGTAGTAATGTGGGACCACACTGAAACAATCAATTAAACCTGGTCTTGATAAATATTTTAGAGGATAACGCATGTTAGGTCTGGGATAGGTCGGGGATTTGCCCTCATCAGGCTCATACTTTCGCATATTTCTTATACTTCATGAATAGATCCTGGGCTATTTCTGGATTGGATCACGTAGTAATGTTGTACCACACCGAAACAGTCAATTAAACCTGGTTTCGATCAATATTTTAGAGGATCACGCAAGTTATGCCTGGTATAGGTCTGGGATTTGCTCCCATCAGGCTCATTCTTTCGCACATTTCTCATACTTGATGGCTAGATCCGGGGATTTTCTGGATTGCTTCACGCAGTAATGAAGTACGGCACTGAAACAGTCAATTAAACCTGGTTTCCATCAATATTGTAGAGGACAACGCATGTTAGGTATAGGTTAGGCCTGGGATTTGCCCACATCAGGGTCATACTTTCGCAGTTTTAACATATATGTTGACCTGATCGAGGGTTTTTTCTGCTTTGGATCACGTAGTAAAGTGGTACCACACTGAAACAGGCCATTAAACCTGGTTTGGATCAATATTTTTGAGGATAACGCATGTTAGGTCTAGGTTAGGCCGGGGATTTTCACTCATCAGACTCATACCTTCGCATTCTTCACATACTTGTTGAACGGATCCTGGGTTTTTTCCGGTTTGGTACACGTAGTAATGTGGTTCCACACTGAAACATTCAATTAAACCTGGGCTTGATAAATATTTTAGAGGATAACGTATGTTAGGTGCGGGTTACGTCTAGGATTTGCCCTCATCAGGCTCATACTTTCGCATATTTCTCATACTTCATGCCTAGATCATGGGCTATTTCTGGATTGGATCACGTAGTAATGTGGTACCACACTGAAACAGTCAATTGAACCTGGTTCCGATCAATATTTTAGAGGATAACGCAAGTTAGGTCTGAGATAGGCCTGGGATTCGCCCTCATCAGGCTCATACTATCGCGTTTTCCACATACTTGTTGAACTGATCCTGGGTTTTTTCTGGTTTGGATCACGTAGTAATGTGGTACCACACTGAAACAGTCTATTAAACCTGGTTTCGATCAATATTTTAGAGGATAACGCAAGTTAGGTCTGGGTTAGGCCTGGGATTTGCCCTCATCAGACACAAACTTTCGCACACTTCACATACTCGTTGAACAGATCCCGGGTTTTTTTCTGGTTTGGATCACATAGTAATGTGGTACCACACTGAAACAGTCGATTAAACCAGGCTTGGATCAATATTTTAGAGGATAACGCATGTTAGGTCTAGGTTAGGCCTGGGATTTTCACTCATCAGACTCATACTTTCGCATTCTTCACATACTTGTTGAACGGATCCTGGGTTTTTTCTGGTTTGGATCACGTAGTAATGTGGGACCACACCGAAACAATCAATTAAACCTGGTCTTGATATATATTTTAGAGGATAACGCATGTTAGGTCTGGGATAGGTCTGGGATTTGCCCTCATCAGACTCATACTTTCGCACACTTCACATACTCGTTGAACAGATCCTGGGTTATTTTCTGGTTTGGATCACATAGTAATGTTGTACCACACTGAAACAGTCGATTAAACCAGGATTCGATCAATATTTTTGAGGATAACGCATGCTAGGTCTAGGTTAGGCCTGGGATTTTCACTCATCAGACTCATACTTTCACATTCTTCTCATACTTGTTGATCGGATCCTGGGTTTTTTCTGGTTTGGATCACGTAGTAATGTGGGACCACACAGAAACAATCAATTAAACCTGGTCTTGATAAATATTTTAGAGGATAACGCATGTTAGGTCTGGGTTAGGTCTAGGATTTGCCCTCGTCAGGCTCATACTTTCGCATATTTCTCATACTTCATTACTAGATCCTGGGCTATTTCTGGATTGTATCACGTACTAATGTGGTACCACGCTGCAACAGTCAATTAAACCTGGTTTCGATCAATATTTTAGAGGATAACGCAAGTTAGGTCTGGGATAGGTCTGGGATTTGCCCTCATCAGGGTCATACTTTCGCAGTTTTAACATACATGTTGACCTGATCGAGGGTTTTTTCTGCTTTGGATCACGTAGTAAAGTGGTACCACACTGAAACAGTCCATTAAACCTGGTTTGGATCAATATTTTTGAGGATAACGCATGTTAGGTCTAGGTTAGGCCGGGGATTTTCACTAATCAGACACATACTTTCGCATTCTTCACATACTTGTTGAACGGATCCTGGGTTTTTACTGGTTTGGATCACGTAGTAATGTGGTACCACACTGAAACATTCAATTAAACCTGGTCTTGATAAATATTTTAGAGGATAACGCATGTTAGGTCTGGGTTAGGTCTAGGATTTGCCCTCATCAGGCTCATACTTTCGCATATTTCTCATACTTCATGGCTGGATCCTGGGCTATTTCTGGATTGCATCACGTAGTAATGAAGTACAACACTGAAACAGTCAATTAAACCTGGTTTCCATCAATATTTTAGATGACAACGCATGTTAGGTCTAGGTTAGGCCTGGGATTTGCTCTCATCAGGGTCATACTTTCGCAGTTTTAACATACATGTTGACCTGATCGAGGGTTTTTTCTGCTTTGGATCACGTAGTAAAGTGGTACCACACTGAAGCAGTCCATTAAACCTGGTTTGGATCAATATTTTTGAGGATAACGCATGTTAGGTCTAGGTTAGGCCGGGGATTTTCACTCATCAGACTCATACTTTCGCATTCTTCACATACTTGTTGAACGGATCCTGGGTTTTTACTGGTTTGGATCACGTAGTAATGTGGTACCACACTGAAACATTCTATTAAACCTGGTCTTGATAAATATTTTAGAGGATAACGCATGTTAGGTCTGGGTTAGGTCTAGGATTTGCCCTCATCAGGCTCATACTTTCGCATATTTCTCATACTTCATGGCTAGATCCTGGGCTGTTTCTGGATTGTATCACATAGTAATGTGGTACCACGCTGAAACAGTCGATTAAACTTGGTTTCGATCAATATTTTAGAGAATAACGCAAGTTAAGTCTGTGATAGGTCTGGGATTTGACCACATCAGACTCATACTTTCGCATTTTTCACATACTTGTTGAACAGATCCTGGGTTTTTTCTGGTTTGGATCACGTAGTAGTGTGGTACCACACTGAAACAGTCCATTAAACCTGGTTTTGATCAATATTTTAGAGAATAATTCATGTTAGGTCTACGTTAGGTCTGCGATTTGCTCTCATCCGGCTCATTCTTTCGCATATTTCTCATACTTGATGGCTAGATCCTGGGCTTTTTCTGGATTGCATAACGTAGTAATGAAGTACAACACCGAAACAGACAATTAAACCTGGTTTCGATCAATATTTTAGAGAATAATTGATGTTAGGTCTAGGGTAGGGGTGGGATTTGCTCCCATCAGGCTCATTCTTTCGCATATTTGTCATACTTGATGGCTAGATCCTGGGCTTTTTCTAGATTGCATCACGTAGTAATGAAGTACAACACTGAAACTGTCAATTAACCTGGTTTCCATCAATATTTTAGAGGACAACGCATGTCAGGTCTAGGTTAGGTCTGGGATTTGCTCTCATAAGGGTCATACTGTCGCAGTTTTAACTTACTTGTTGAACGGATCCTGGGTTTTTTCGGGTTTGGTTCACGTAGTAATGTGGTATCACACTGAAACATTCAATTAAACCTGATCTTGATAAATATTTTAGAGGATAACGCATGTTAGGTTTGGGTTAAGTCTAGGATTTGCCCTCATCAGGCTCATACTTTCGCAAACTTCACATACTCGTTGAACAGATCCTGGGTTATTTTCTGGTTTGGATCACATAGTAATGTGGTACCACACTTAAACAGTCGATTAAACCATGTTTCGATCAATATTTTTGAGGATAACGCATGTTAGGTCTAGGTTAGACCTGGGATTTTCACTCATCAGACTCATACTTTCGCATTCTTCTCATACTTGTTGAACGGATCCTGGGTTTTTTCTGGTTTGGATCATGTAGTAATGTGGGACCACACAGAAACAATCAATTAAACCTGGGCTTGATAAATATTTTAGACGATAACGCATGTTAGGTCTGGGTTAGGTCTAGGATTTGCCCTCATCAGGCTCATTCTTTCGCATATTTCTCATACTAGATGGCCAGATCGTGGGCTTTTTCTCGATTGCATCACGTAGTAATGAAGTACCACACTGAAACAGTCGATTAAACCAGGTTTCGATCAATATTTTAGAGGATAACGTATGTTAGGTGCGGGTTACGTCTAGGATTTGCCCACATCAGGCTCATACTTTCGCATATTTCTCATACTTCATGGCTGGATCCTGGGCTATTTCTGGATTGGATCACGTAGTAGTGTGGTACCACACTGATACATTCAATTAAACCTGGTCTTGATAAATAATTTAGAGGATAACGCATGTTTGGTCTAGCTTAGGTCTGGGATTTGCTCTCATCAGGCTCATTCTTTCGCATATTTCTCATACTTGACGGCTAGATCCTGGGCTTTTTCTCGATTGCATCACGTAGTAATGAAGTACCACACTGAAACAGTCGATTAAACCAGGTTTCGATCAATATTTTTGAGGATAACGCATGTTAGGTCTCTGTTAGGTCTAGGATTTGCCCTCATCAGGCTCATTCTTTCGCATATTTCTCATACTTGATGGCTAGATCCTGGTCTTTTTCTGGATTGCATCACGTAGTAATGAAGTACAACACTGAAACAGTCAATTAAACCTGGTTTCGATCAATATTTTAGAGAATAATTCATGTTAGGTCTAGGTTAGGTCTGGGATTTGCTCTCATCAGGCTCATTCTTTCGCATATTTCTCATACTTGATGGCTAGATCCTGGGCTTTTTCTGGATTGCATCAGGTAGTAATGTGGTACCACACTGAAACATTCAATTAAACCAGGTCTTGATAAATATTTTAGGGAATAACGCATGTTAGGTCTGGGATAGGTCTGGGATTTGCCCTCATCAGACTCATACTTTCGCATTCTTCACATACTTGTTGAACGGATCCTGGGTTTTTTCTGGTTTGGATCACGTAGTAATGTGGTACCACACTGAAACATTCAATTAAACCTGGCCTTGATAAATATTTTAGAGAATAACACATGTTAGGTCTGGGATAGGTCTGGGATTTGCCCTCATCAGACTCATACTTTCGCATTCTTCACATACTTGTTGAACGGATCCTGGGTTTTTTCTGGTTTGGATCACGTAGTAATGTGGTACCACACTGAAACATTCAATTAAACCTGTCCTTGATAAATATTTTAGAGGACAACGCAAGTTAGGTCTGGGATAGGTCTAGGATTTGCCCTCATCAGGCTAATACTTTCGCATATTTCTCATACTTCATGGCTTTATCCTGGGCTGTTTCTGGTTTGGATCACATAGTAATGTGGTACCACACTGAAACAGTCCATTAAACCTGGTTTGGATCAATATTTTAGAGGATAACGCATGTTAGGTCTAGGTTACGTCTGGGATTTTCACTCATCAGACTCATACTTTCGCATTCTTCACATACTTGTTGAACGGATCCTGGGTTTTTTCTGGTTTGGATCACGTAGTAATGTAGTACCACACTGAAACAGTCAATGAAACCTGGTTTCCATCAGTATTTTAGAGGGCAACGCAAGTTAGGTCTAGGTAAGGCCTGAGATTTTCACTGATCAGACTCATACTTTCGCATTCTTCACATACTTGTTGAACGGATCCTGGGTTGTTTCTGGTTTTGATCACGTAGTAATGTGGTACCACACTGAAACATTCAATTAAACCTGGCCTTGATAAATATTTTAGAGAATAACACATGTTAGGTCTGGGATAGGTCTGGGATTTGCCCTCATCAGACTCATACTTTCGCATTCTTCACATACTTGTTGAACGGATCCTGGGTTTTTTCTGGTTTGGATCACGTAGTAATGTGGGACCACACTGAAACAGTCAAGTAAACCTGGTTTCGATCAATATTTTAGAGAATAATTCATGTTAGGTCTAGGTTAGGTCAGGGATTTGCTCTCATCAGGCTCATTCTTTCGCATATTTCCCATACTTGATGGCTAGATCCTGGGCTTTTTCTGGATTGCATCACGTAGTAATGAAGTACAACACTGAAACAGTCAATTAACCCTGGGTTCGATCAATATTTTAGAGAATAATTCATGTTAGGTCTAGGTTAGATCTGGGATTTGCTCTCATCAGGCTCATTCTTTCGCATATTTCTCTTACTTGATGGCTAGATCCTGGGCTTTTTCTGGATTGCATCACGTAGTAATGAAGTACAACACTGAAACAGTCAATTAAACCTGGTTTCCATCAATATTTTAGAGGACAACGCATGTTATGTCTAGGTTAGGCCTGGGATTTGCCCTCATCAGGGTTATACTGTCGCAGTTTTAACATACTTGTTGAACGGATCCTGGGTTTTTTCTGGTTTCGTTCACGTAGTAATGTGGTACCACACTGAAACATTCAATTAAACCTGGTCTTGCTAAATATTATAGAGGATAACGCATGTTAGGTTTGGGTTAGGTCTAGGATTTGCCCTCATCAGGCTCATACTTTCGCATATTTCTCATACTTCATGGCTAGATCCTGGGCTGTTTCTGGATTGTATCACGTAGTAATGTGGTACCACGCAGAAACAGTCGATTAAACCTGGTTTCGATCAATATTTTAGAGGATAACGCAAGTTAAGGCTGGGATAGGTCTGGGATTTGACCTCATCAGACTCATACTTTCGCGTTTTTCACATACTAGTTGAACAGATCCTGGGTTTTTTCTGGCTTGGATCACGTAGTAGTGTGGTACCACACTGATACATTCAATTAAACCTGGTCTTGATAAATAATTTAGAGGATAACGCATGTTAGGTCTCTGTTAGGTCTAGGATTTGCCCTCATCAGGCTCATACTTTCGCATATTTCTCATACTTCATGGCTAGATCCTGGGCTGTTTCTGGATTGTATCACGTAGTAATGTGGGACCACACTGAAACAGTCAAGTAAACCTGGTTTCGATCAATATTTTAGAGAATAATTCATGTTAGGTCTAGGTTAGGTCTGGGATTTGCTCTCATCAGGCTCATTCTTTCGCATATTTCTCATACATGTTGAACAGATCCTGGGTTTTTTCTGGTTTGGATCACGTAGTAATGTGGGACCACACTGAAACAATCAATTAAACCTGGTCTTGATAAATATTTTAGATGATAACGCATTTTAGGTCTGGGTTAGGTCTAGGATTTGCCCTCATCAGGCTCATACTTTCGCATATTTCTCATACTTCATGGCTAGATCCTGGGCTGTTTCTGGATTGTATCACGTAGTAATGTGGTACCACGCTGAAACAGTCAATTAAACCTGGTTTCGATCAATATTTTAGAGGATAACGCAAGTTAGGTCTGGGATAGGTCTAGGATTTGCCCTCATCAGGCTCTTGCTTTCGCATATTTCTCATACTTCATGGCTAGATCCTGGGCTATTTCTGGATTGGATCACGTAGTAAAGTGGTACCACACTGAAACATTCAATGGAACCTGGTCTGGATAAATATTTTAGAGGATAACGCATCTTAGGTCTGGGTTAGGTCTAAGATTTGCCCTCATCAGGCTCACAGTTTAGCGTTTTTCACATACTTGTTGAACGGATCCTGGGTTTTTTCTGGTTTGGATCACGTAGTAATGTGGGACCACACTGAAACAGTCAAGTAAACCTGGTTTCGATCAATATTTTAGAGAATAATTCATGTTAGGTCTAGGTTAGGTCAGGGATTTGCTCTCATCAGGCTCATTCTTTCGCATATTTCCCATACTTGATGGCTAGATCCTGGGCTTTTTCTGGATTGCATCACGTAGTAATGAAGTACAACACTGAAACAGTCAATTAACCCTGGTTTCGATCAATATTTTAGAGAATAATTCATGTTAGGTCTAGGTTAGGTCTGGGATTTGCTCTCATCAGGCTCATTCTTTCGCATATTTCTCTTACTTGATGGCTAGATCCTGGGCTTTTTCTGGATTGCATCACGTAGTAATGAAGTACAACACTGAAACAGTCAATTAAACCTGGTTTCCATCAATATTTTAGAGGACAACGCATGTTATGTCTAGGTTAGGCCTGGGATTTGCCCTCATCAGGGTTATACTGTCGCAGTTTTAACATACTTGTTGAACGGATCCTGGGTTTCTTCTGGTTTCGTTCACGTAGTAATGTGGTACCACACTGAAACATTCAATTAAACCTGGTCTTGCTAAATATTATAGAGGATAACGCATGTTAGGTTTGGGTTAGGTCTAGGATTTGCCCTCATCAGGCTCATACTTTCGCATATTTCTCATACTTCATGGCTAGATCCTGGGCTGTTTCTGGATTGTATCACGTAGTAATGTGGTACCACACTGAAACAGTCAAGTAAACTTGGTTTCGATCAATATTTTAGAGAATAATTCATGTTAGGTCTAGGTTAGGTCTGGGATTTGCTCTCATCAGGCTCATTCTTTCGCATATTTCTCATACTTGATGGCTAGATCCTGGGCTTTTTCTGGATTGCATCAGGTAGTAATGTGGTACCACACTGAAACATTCAATTAAACCAGGTCTTGATAAATATTTTAGGGGATAACGCATGTTAGGTCTGGGATAGGTCTGGGATTTGCCCTCATCAGACTCATACTTTCGCATTCTTCACATACTTGTTGAACGGATCCTGGGTTTTTTCTGGTTTGGATCACGTAGTAATGTGGTACCACACTGAAACATTCAATTAAACCTGGCCTTGATAAATATTTTAGAGAATAACACATGTTAGGTCTGGGATAGGTCTGGGATTTGCCCTCATCAGACTCATACTTTCGCATTCTTCACATACTTGTTGAACGGATCCTGGGTTTTTTCTGGTTTGGATCACGTAGTAATGTGGTACCACACTGAAACATTCAATTAAACCTGTCCTTGATAAATATTTTAGAGGACAACGCAAGTTAGGTCTGGGATAGGTCTAGGATTTGCCCTCATCAGGCTCATACTTTCGCATTCTTCACATACTTGTTGAACGGATCCTAGGTTTTTTCTGGTTTGGATCACGTAGTAGTGAGGTACCACACTGAAACGGTTGACTAAACCTGGTTTCGACCAATATTTTAGAGGATAACGCAAGTTAGGTCTGGGATAGGTCTGGGATATGACCTCATCAGACTCATACTTTCGCACACTTCACATACTCGTTGAACAGATCCTGGGATATTTTCTGGTTTGGATCACATAGTAATGTGGTACCACTCTGAGACAGTCGATTAAACCAGGTTTCGATCAATATTTTAGAGGATAACGCATGTTAGGTCTGGGTTAGGTCTAGGATTTGCCCTCATCAGGCTCATACTTTCGCATATTTCTCATACGTCATGGCTAGATCCTGGGCTGTTTCTGAATTGTATCACGTAGTAATGTGGTACCACGCTGAAACAGTCAATTAAACCTGGTTTCGATCAATATTTTAGAGGATAACGCATGTTAGGTCTGGGTTAGGTCTAGGATTTGCCCTCATCAGGCTCATACTTTCGCATTCTTCACATACTTGTTGAACGGATCCTGGGTTTTTTCTGGTTTGGATCACGTAGTAATGTGGGACACACTGAAACAGTCCATTAAACCTGGTTTGGATCAATATTTTAGAGGATAACGCATGTTAGGTCTAGGTTAGGTCTGGGATTTTCACTCATCAGACTCATTCTTTCGCATTCTTCACATACTTGTTGAACGGATCCTGGGTTTTTCCTGGTTTGGTTCACGTAGTAATGTGGTACCACACTGAAACATTCAATTAAACCTGGTCTTGATAAATATTTTAGAGGTTAACGCATGTTAGGTTTGGGTTAGGTCTAGGATTTGCCCTCATCAGGCTCATACTTTCGCATTCTTCACATACTTGTTGAACGGTTCCTGGGTTTTTTCTGGTTTGGATCACGTAGTAATGTGGTACCACACTGAAACGGTTGACTAAACCTGGTTTCGATCAATATTTTTGAGGATAACGCATGTTAGGTCTGGGTTAGGTCCAGGATTTGCTCTCGTCAGGCTCATACTTTCGCATATTTCTCATACTTCATGGCTAGATCCTGGGCTATTTCTGGATTGGATCACGTAGTAATGTGGTACCACACTGAAACATTCAATTAAACCTGGCCTTGATAAATATTTTAGAGGATAACGCATGTTAGGTTTGGGTTAGGTCTAGGATTTGCCCTCATCAGGCTCATACTTTCGCATTCTTCACATACTTGTTGAACGGATCCTGGGTTTTTTCTGGTTTGGATCACGTAGTAATGTGGGACCACACTGAAAGAGTCAATTAAACCTGGTTTCGATCAATATTTTAGAGAATAATTCATGTTAGGTCTAGGTTAGGTCTGGGATTTACTCTCATCAGGCTCATTCTTTCGCATATTACTCATACTTGATGGCTAGATCCTGTGCTTTTTCTGGATTGTATCACGTAGTAATGTGGGACCACACTGAAACAATCAATTAAACCTGGTCTCGATAAATATTTTAGAGGATAGCGCATGTTAGGTCTGGGATAGGTCTGGGATTTGCCCTCATCAGACTCATACTTTCGCACACTTCACGTACTCGTTGAACTGATCCTGGGTTATTTTCTGGTTTGGATCACATAGTAATGTGGTACCACACTGAAACAGTCGATTAAACCAGGTTTCGATCAATATTTTTGAGGATAACGCATGTTAGGTCTAGGTTAGGTCTGGGATTTACTCTCATCAGGCTCATTCTTTCGCATATTACTCATACTTGATGGCTAGATCCTGTGCTTTTTCTGGATTGTATCACGTAGTAATGTGGTACCACACTGAAACATTCAATTAAACCTGGCCTTGATAAATATTTTAGAGGATAACGCATGTTAGGTTTGGGTTAGGTCTAGGATTTGCCCTCATCAGGCTCATACTTTCGCATATTTCTCTTACTTCATGGCTAGATCCTGGGCTGTCTCTGGTTTGGATCACATAGTAATGTGGTACCACACTGAAACAGTCCATTAAACCTGGTTTCGCTCAATATTTTAGAGGATAACGCATGTTAGGTCTAGGTAAGGTCTGGGATTTGCTCTCATCAGGCTCATTCTTTCGCATATTTCTCATACTTGATGGCTAGATCCTGGGCTATTTCTGGATTGCATCACGTAATAATGTAGTACCACACTGAAACAGTCAATGAAACCTGGTCTTGATAAATATTTTAGGGGATAACGCATGTTAGGTCTGGGTTAGGTCTAGGATTTGCCCTCATCAGGCTCATACTTTCGCATTCTTCACATACTTGTTGAACGGATCCTGGGTTTTTTCTGGTTTGGATCACGTAGTAATGTGGGACCACACTGAAACAGTCAATTAAACCTGGTTTCGATCAATATTTTAGAGAATAATTCATGTTAGGTCTAGGTTAGGTCTGGGATTTACTCTCATCAGGCTCATTCTTTCGCATATTACTCATACTTGATGGCTAGATCCTGGGCTGTTTCTGGATTGTATCACGTAGTAATGTGGTACCACGCTGAAGCAGTCGATTAAACCTGGTTTCGATCAATATTTTAGAGGATAACGCAAGTTAGGTCTGGGATAGAGCTGGGATTCGCCCTAATCAGGCTCATACTTTCGCGTTTTTCACATACTTGTTGAACAGATCCTGGGTTTTTTCTGGCTTGGATCACGTAGTAGTGTGGTACCACACTGAAACAGTCCATTAATCCTGGTTTGGATCAATATTTTAGAGGATAACGCATGTTAGGTCTAGGTGAGGTCTGGGATTTTCACTCATCAGACTCATACTTTCGCATTCTTCACATACTTGTTGAACGGATCCTGGGTTTTTTCTGGTTTGGATCACGTAGTAATGTAGTACCACACTGAAACAGTCAATGAAACCTGGTTTCCATCAATATTTTAGAGTATAATTCATGTTAGGTCTAGGTTAGGTCTGGGATTTGCTCTCATCAGGCTCATTCTTTCGCATATTTCTCATACTTGATGGCTAGATCCTGGGCTTTCTCTGGATCGCATCACGTAGTAATGAAGTACAACACTGAAACTGTCAATTAAACCTGGTTTCCATCAATACCTTAGAGGACAACGCAAGTTAGGTCTGGGATAGGTCTGGGATTTGCCCTCATCAGGCTCATACTTTCGCGTTTTTCACATAGTTGTTGAACAGATCCTGGGTTTTTTCTGGTTTGGATCACGTAGTAGTGTGGTACCACACTGAAACAGTCCATTAATCCTGGTTTGGATCAATATTTTAGAGGATAACGCATGTTAGGTCTAGGTGAGGTCTGGGATTTTCACTCATCAGACTCATACTTTCGCATTCTTCACATACTTGTTGAACGGATCCTGGGTTTTTTCTGGTTTGGATCACGTAGTAATGTAGTACCACACTGAAACAGTCAATGAAACCTGGTTTCCATCAATATTTTAGAGGGCAACGCAAGTTAGGTCTAGGTAAGGCCTGAGATTTTCACTGATCTGACTCATACTTTCGCATTCTTCACATACTTGTTGAACGGATCCTGGGTGTTTTCTGGTTTTGATGACGTAGTAATGTGATACCACACTGAAACATTCAATTAAACCTGGTCTTGATAAATATTTTAGAGAATAACACATGTTAGGTCTGGGATAGATCTGGGATTTGCCCTCATCAGACTCATACCTTCGCATTCTTCACATACTTGTTGAACGGATCCTGGGTTGTTTCTGGTTTGGATCACGTAGTAATGTGGGACCACACTGAAACTGTCAAGTAAACCTGGTTTCGATCAATATTTTGGAGAATAATTCATGTTAGGTCTAGGTTAGGTCTGGGATTTGCTCTCATCAGGCTCATTCTTTCGCATATTTCTCATACATGTTGAACAGATCCTGGGTTTTTTCTGGTTTGGATCACGTAGTAATGTGGGACCACACTGAAACAATCAATTAAACCTGGTCATGATAAATATTTTAGAGGATAACGCATTTTAGGTCTGGGTTAGGTCTAGGATTTGCCCTCATCGGGCTCATACTTTCGCATATTTCTCATACTTCATGGCTAGATCCTGGGCTGTTTCTGAATTGTATCACGTAGTAATGTGGTACCACACTGAAACATTCAATTAAACCTGGTCTTGCAAAATATTTTAGAGGATAACGCACGTTAGGTCTGGGTTAGGTCTAGGATTTGCCCTCATCAGGCTCATACTTTCGCATGTTACTCATACTTGTTGGCTAGATCCAGGGCTTTTTCTGGATTGGATCACGTAGTAATGTGGTACGACACTAAAACAGTCAATTAAACCTGGTTTCCATCAATATTTTAGAGGACAACGCAAGTTAGGTCTGGGATAGGTCTGGGATTTGCCCTCATCAGGGTCATATTTTCGCGTTCATCACATACTTGTTGAACAGATCCTGGGTATTTTTCTGGTTTGGATCAGGTAGTAGTGTGGTACCACACTGATACAGTCGATTAAACCTGGTTTCGATCAATATTTTAGAGGATAACGCATGTTCTGTCTAGGTTAGGCCTGGGATTTGCCCTCATCAGACACATACTTTCGCATTCGTCACATACTTGTTGAACGCATCCTGGGTTTTTTGTGGTTTGGATCACGTAGTAATGCGGTACCACACTGAAACAGTCCATTAAACCTGGTCTTGATAAATGTTTTAGAGGATAACGCATGTTGGGTCTGGGATAGGTCTGGGATTTGCCCTCATCAGGCTCACAGTTTAGCGTTTTTCACATACTTGTTGAACAGATCCTGGGTTTTTTCTGGTTTGGATCACGTAGTAGTGTGGTACCACACTGAAGCATTCAATTAAACCTGGTCTTGATAAATATTTTAGAGAATTACGCATGTTAGTTCTGGGTTAGGTCTAGGATTTGCCCTCATCAGGCTCATACTTTCGCATATTTCTCATACTTCATGGCTAGATCCTGGGCTATTTCTGGATTGGATCACGTAGTAATGAAGTACCACACTGAAACAGTCAATTAAACCTGGTTTCGATCAATATTTTAGAGAATAATTCATGTTAGGTCTGGGTTAGGTTAGGGATTTGCTCTCATCAGGCTCATTCTTTCGCATATTTCTCATACTTGATGGGTAGATCCTGGGCTTTTTCTGGATTGCATCACGTAGTAATTAAGTACAACACTGAAACAGTCAATTAAACCTGGTTTCGATCAATATTTTAGAGAATAATTCATGTTAGGTCTAGGTTAGGTCTGGGATTTGCACTCATCAGGCTCCTTCTTTCGCATATTTCTCATACTTGATGGCTACATCCTGGGCTTTTTCTGGAATGCATCACGCAGTAATGAAGTACAACACTGAAACAGTCAATTAAACCTGGTTTCCGTCAATATCTTAGAGGACAACGCAAGTTAGGTCTGGGATAGGTCTGGGATTTGCCCTCATCAGGCTCATACTTTCGCGTTTTTCACATGCTTGTTGAACAGATCCTGGGTTTTTTCTGGTTTGGATCACGTAGTAGTGAGGTACCACACTGAAGCAGTCCATTAAACCTAGTTTGGATCAATATTTTAGAGGATAACGCATGTTAGGTCTAGGTTAGGTCTGGGATTTGCCCTCATCAGGGCCATATTTTCGCGTTCTTCACATACTTGTTGAACAGATCCTGGGTATTTTTCTGGTTTGGGTCAGGTAGTAATGTGGTACCACACTGAAACGGTTGACTAAACCTGGTTTCGATCAATATTTTAGAGGATAACGCAAGTTAGGTCTGGGATAGGTCTGGGATATGACCTCATCAGACTCATACTTTCGCACACTTCACATACTCGTTGAACAGATCCTGGGATATTTTCTGGTTTGGATCACATAGTAATGTGGTACCACTCTGAGACAGTCGATTAAACCAGGTTTCGATCAATATTTTAGAGGATAACGCATGTTAGGTCTGGGTTAGGTCTAGGATTTGCCCTCATCAGGCTCATACTTTCGCATTCTTCACATACTTGTTGAACGGATCCTGGGTTTTTTCTGGTTTGGATCACGTAGTAATGTGGGACCACACTGAAACAGTCAATTAAACCTGGTGTCGATCAATATTTTAGAGAATAATTCATGTTAGGTCTAGGTTAGGTCTGGGATTTACTCTCATCAGGCTCATTCTTTCGCATATTACTCATACTTGATGGCTAGATCCTGGGCTTTTTCTGGATTGTATCACGTAGTAATGTGGTACCACACTGAAACATTCAATTAAACCTGGCCTTGATAAATAATTTAGAGGATAACGCATGTTAGGTCTCTGTTAGGTCTAGGATTTGCCCTCATCAGGCTCATACTTTCGCATATTTCTCATACTTCATGGCTAGATCCTGGGCTGTTTCTGGATTGTATCACGTAGTAATGTGGGACCACACTGAAACAGTCAAGTAAACCTGGTTTCGATCAATTATTTTAGAGAATAATTCATGTTAGGTCTAGGTTAGGTCTGGGATTTGCTCTCATCAGGCTCATTCTTTCGCATATTTCTCATACATGTTGAACAGATCCTGGGTTTTTTCTGGTTTGGATCACGTAGTAATGTGGGACCACACTGAAACAATCAATTAAACCTGGTCTTGATAAATATTTTAGATGATAACGCATTTTAGGTCTGGGTTAGGTCTAGGATTTGCCCTCATCAGGCTCATACTTTCGCATATTTCTCATACTTCATGGCTAGATCCTGGGCTGTTTCTGGATTGTATCACGTAGTAATGTGGTACCACGCTGAAACAGTCAATTAAACCTGGTTTCGATCAATATTTTAGAGGATAACGCAAGTTAGGTCTGGGATAGGTCTAGGATTTGCCCTCATCAGGCTCTTGCTTTCGCATATTTCTCATACTTCATGGCTAGATCCTGGGCTATTTCTGGATTGGATCACGTAGTAAAGTGGTACCACACTGAAACATTCAATGGAACCTGGTCTGGATAAATATTTTAGAGGATAACGCATCTTAGGTCTGGGTTAGGTCTAAGATTTGCCCTCATCAGGCTCACAGTTTAGCGTTTTTCACATACTTGTTGAACGGATCCTGGGTTTTTTCTGGTTTGGATCACGTAGTAATGTGGGACCACACTGAAACAGTCAAGTAAACCTGGTTTCGATCAATATTTTAGAGAATAATTCATGTTAGGTCTAGGTTAGGTCAGGGATTTGCTCTCATCAGGCTCATTCTTTCGCATATTTCCCATACTTGATGGCTAGATCCTGGGCTTTTTCTGGATTGCATCACGTAGTAATGAAGTACAACACTGAAACAGTCAATTAACCCTGGTTTCGATCAATATTTTAGAGAATAATTCATGTTAGGTCTAGGTTAGGTCTGGGATTTGCTCTCATCAGGCTCATTCTTTCGCATATTTCTCTTACTTGATGGCTAGATCCTGGGCTTTTTCTGGATTGCATCACGTAGTAATGAAGTACAACACTGAAACAGTCAATTAAACCTGGTTTCCATCAATATTTTAGAGGACAACGCATGTTATGTCTAGGTTAGGCCTGGGATTTGCCCTCATCAGGGTTATACTGTCGCAGTTTTAACATACTTGTTGAACGGATCCTGGGTTTCTTCTGGTTTCGTTCACGTAGTAATGTGGTACCACACTGAAACATTCAATTAAACCTGGTCTTGCTAAATATTATAGAGGATAACGCATGTTAGGTTTGGGTTAGGTCTAGGATTTGCCCTCATCAGGCTCATACTTTCGCATATTTCTCATACTTCATGGCTAGATCCTGGGCTGTTTCTGGATTGTATCACGTAGTAATGTGGTACCACACTGAAATAGTCAAGTAAACTTGGTTTCGATCAATATTTTAGAGAATAATTCATGTTAGGTCTAGGTTAGGTCTGGGATTTGCTCTCATCAGGCTCATTCTTTCGCATATTTCTCTTACTTGATGGCTAGATCCTGGGCTTTTTCTGGATTGCATCAGGTAGTAATGTGGTACCACACTGAAACATTCAATTAAACCAGGTCTTGATAAATATTTTAGGGGATAACGCATGTTAGGTCTGGGATAGGTCTGGGATTTGCCCTCATCAGACTCATACTTTCGCATTCTTCACATACTTGTTGAACGGATCCTGGGTTTTTTCTGGTTTGGATCACGTAGTAATGTGGTACCACACTGAAACATTCAATTAAACCTGGCCTTGATAAATATTTTAGAGAATAACACATGTTAGGTCTGGGATAGGTCTGGGATTTGCCCTCATCAGACTCATACTTTCGCATTCTTCACATACTTGTTGAACGGATCCTGGGTTTTTTCTGGTTTGGATCACGTAGTAATGTGGTACCACACTGAAACATTCAATTAAACCTGTCCTTGATAAATATTTTAGAGGACAACGCAAGTTAGGTCTGGGATAGGTCTAGGATTTGCCCTCATCAGGCTCATACTTTCGCATTCTTCACATACTTGTTGAACGGATCCTGGGTTTTTTCTGGTTTGGATCACGTAGTAGTGAGGTACCACACTGAAACGGTTGACTAAACCTGGTTTCGATCAATATTTTAGAGGATAACGCAAGTTAGGTCTGGGATAGGTCTGGGATATGACCTCATCAGACTCATACTTTCGCACACTTCACATACTCGTTGAACAGATCCTGGGATATTTTCTGGTTTGGATCACATAGTAATGTGGTACCACTCTGAGACAGTCGATTAAACCAGGTTTCGATCAATATTTTAGAGGATAACGCATGTTAGGTCTGGGTTAGGTCTAGGATTTGCCCTCATCAGGCTCATACTTTCGCATATTTCTCATACGTCATGGCTAGATCCTGGGCTGTTTCTGAATTGTATCACGTAGTAATGTGGTACCACGCTGAAACAGTCAATTAAACCTGGTTTCGATCAATATTTTAGAGGATAACGCATGTTAGGTCTGGGTTAGGTCTAGGATTTGCCCTCATCAGGCTCATACTTTCGCATTCTTCACATACTTGTTGAACGGATCCTGGGTTTTTTCTGGTTTGGATCACGTAGTAATGTGGGACACACTGAAACAGTCCATTAAACCTGGTTTGGATCAATATTTTAGAGGATAACGCATGTTAGGTCTAGGTTAGGTCTGGGATTTTCACTCATCAGACTCATTCTTTCGCATTCTTCACATACTTGTTGAACGGATCCTGGGTTTTTCCTGGTTTGGTTCACGTAGTAATGTGGTACCACACTGAAACATTCAATTAAACCTGGTCTTGATAAATATTTTAGAGGTTAACGCATGTTAGGTTTGGGTTAGGTCTAGGATTTGCCCTCATCAGGCTCATACTTTCGCATTCTTCACATACTTGTTGAACGGTTCCTGGGTTTTTTCTGGTTTGGATCACGTAGTAATGTGGTACCACA
Organism: Colletes latitarsis; assembly: GCF_051014445.1. Taxonomy (NCBI): domain Eukaryota; kingdom Metazoa; phylum Arthropoda; class Insecta; order Hymenoptera; family Colletidae; genus Colletes; species Colletes latitarsis. The sequence goes on along the minus strand of NW_027488373.1, from coordinate 8,830,786 downwards.
CTGAAACGGTTGACTAAACCTGGTTTCGATCAATATTTTTGAGGATAACGCATGTTAGGTCTGGGTTAGGTCCAGGATTTGCTCTCGTCAGGCTCATACTTTCGCATATTTCTCATACTTCATGGCTAGATCCTGGGCTATTTCTGGATTGGATCACGTAGTAATGTGGTACCACACTGAAACATTCAATTAAACCTGGCCTTGATAAATATTTTAGAGGATAACGCATGTTAGGTTTGGGTTAGGTCTAGGATTTGCCCTCATCAGGCTCATACTTTCGCATTCTTCACATACTTGTTGAACGGATCCTGGGTTTTTTCTGGTTTGGATCTTGTAGTAATGTGGGACCACACTGAAAGAGTCAATTAAACCTGGTTTCGATCAATATTTTAGAGAATAATTCATGTTAGGTCTAGGTTAGGTCTGGGATTTACTCTCATCAGGCTCATTCTTTCGCATATTACTCATACTTGATGGCTAGATCCTGTGCTTTTTCTGGATTGTATCACGTAGTAATGTGGGACCACACTGAAACAATCAATTAAACCTGGTCTCGATAAATATTTTAGAGGATAGCGCATGTTAGGTCTGGGATAGGTCTGGGATTTGCCCTCATCAGACTCATACTTTCGCACACTTCACGTACTCGTTGAACTGATCCTGGGTTATTTTCTGGTTTGGATCACATAGTAATGTGGTACCACACTGAAACAGTCGATTAAACCAGGTTTCGATCAATATTTTTGAGGATAACGCATGTTAGGTCTAGGTTAGGTCTGGGATTTACTCTCATCAGGCTCATTCTTTCGCATATTACTCATACTTGATGGCTAGATCCTGTGCTTTTTCTGGATTGTATCACGTAGTAATGTGGTACCACACTGAAACATTCAATTAAACCTGGCCTTGATAAATATTTTAGAGGATAACGCATGTTAGGTTTGGGTTAGGTCTAGGATTTGCCCTCATCAGGCTCATACTTTCGCATATTTCTCTTACTTCATGGCTAGATCCTGGGCTGTCTCTGGTTTGGATCACATAGTAATGTGGTACCACACTGAAACAGTCCATTAAACCTGGTTTCGCTCAATATTTTAGAGGATAACGCATGTTAGGTCTAGGTAAGGTCTGGGATTTGCTCTCATCAGGCTCATTCTTTCGCATATTTCTCATACTTGATGGCTAGATCCTGGGCTATTTCTGGATTGCATCACGTAATAATGTAGTACCACACTGAAACAGTCAATGAAACCTGGTCTTGATAAATATTTTAGGGGATAACGCATGTTAGGTCTGGGTTAGGTCTAGGATTTGCCCTCATCAGGCTCATACTTTCGCATTCTTCACATACTTGTTGAACGGATCCTGGGTTTTCTCTGGTTTGGATCACGTAGTAATGTGGGACCACACTGAAACAGTCAATTAAACCTGGTTTCGATCAATATTTTAGAGAATAATTCATGTTAGGTCTAGGTTAGGTCTGGGATTTACTCTCATCAGGCTCATTCTTTCGCATATTACTCATACTTGATGGCTAGATCCTGGGCTGTTTCTGGATTGTATCACGTAGTAATGTGGTACCACGCTGAAGCAGTCGATTAAACCTGGTTTCGATCAATATTTTAGAGGATAACGCAAGTTAGGTCTGGGATAGATCTGGGATTCGCCCTAATCAGGCTCATACTTTCGCGTTTTTCACATACTTGTTGAACAGATCCTGGGTTTTTTCTGGCTTGGATCACGTAGTAGTGTGGTACCACACTGAAACAGTCCATTAATCCTGGTTTGGATCAATATTTTAGAGGATAACGCATGTTAGGTCTAGGTGAGGTCTGGGATTTTCACTCATCAGACTCATACTTTCGCATTCTTCACATACTTGTTGAACGGATCCTGGGTTTTTTCTGGTTTGGATCACGTAGTAATGTAGTACCACACTGAAACAGTCAATGAAACCTGGTTTCCATCAATATTTTAGAGTATAATTCATGTTAGGTCTAGGTTAGGTCTGGGATTTGCTCTCATCAGGCTCATTCTTTCGCATATTTCTCATACTTGATGGCTAGATCCTGGGCTTTCTCTGGATCGCATCAAGTAGTAATGAAGTACAACACTGAAACTGTCAATTAAACCTGGTTTCCATCAATACCTTAGAGGACAACGCAAGTTAGGTCTGGGATAGGTCTGGGATTTGCCCTCATCAGGCTCATACTTTCGCGTTTTTCACATAGTTGTTGAACAGATCCTGGGTTTTTTCTGGTTTGGATCACGTAGTAGTGTGGTACCACACTGAAACAGTCCATTAATCCTGGTTTGGATCAATATTTTAGAGGATAACGCATGTTAGGTCTAGGTGAGGTCTGGGATTTTCACTCATCAGACTCATACTTTCGCATTCTTCACATACTTGTTGAACGGATCCTGGGTTTTTTCTGGTTTGGATCACGTAGTAATGTAGTACCACACTGAAACAGTCAATGAAACCTGGTTTCCATCAATATTTTAGAGGGCAACGCAAGTTAGGTCTAGGTAAGGCCTGAGATTTTCACTGATCAGACTCATACTTTCGCATTCTTCACATACTTGTTGAACGGATCCTGGGTGTTTTCTGGTTTTGATGACGTAGTAATGTGATACCACACTGAAACATTCAATTAAACCTGGTCTTGATAAATATTTTAGAGGATAACGCATTTTAGGTCTGGGTTAGGTCTAGGATTTGCCCTCATCAGGCTCATACTTTCGCATATTTCTCATACTTCATGGCTAGATCCTGGGCTGTTTCTGAATTGTATCACGTAGTAATGTGGTACCACGCTGAAACAGTCAATTAAATCTGGTTTCGATCAATATTTTAGAGGATAACGCAAGTTAGGTCTGGGATAGGTCTAAGATTTGCCCTCATCAGGCTCACAGTTTAGCGTTTTTCACATACTTGTTGAACAGATCCTGGGTTTTTTCTGGTTTGGATCACGTAGTAATGTGGGACCACACTGAAACAATCAATTAAACCTGGTCATGATAAATATTTTAGAGGATAACGCATTTTAGGTCTGGGTTAGGTCTAGGATTTGCCCTCATCAGGCTCATACTTTCGCATATTTCTCATACTTCATGGCTAGATCCTGGGCTGTTTCTGAATTGTATCACGTAGTAATGTGGTACCACGCTGAAACGGTCAATTAAACCTGGTTTCGATCAATATTTTAGAGGATAACGCAAGTTAGGTCTGGGATAGGTCTAGGATTTGCCCTCATCAGGCTCTTACTTTCGCATATTTCTCATACTTCATGGCTAGATCCTGGGCTATTTCTGGATTGGATCACGTAGTAAAGTGGTACCACACTGAAACTTTCAATGGAACCTGGTCTGGATAAGTATTTTAGAGGATAACGCATCTTAGGTCTGGGTTAGGTCTAAGATTTGCCCTCATCAGGCTCACAGTTTAGCGTTTTTCACATACTTGTTGAACAGATCCTGGGTTTTTTCTGGTTTGGATCACGTAGTAGTGTGGTACCACACTGAAGCATTCAATTAAACCTGGTCTTGATAAATATTTTAGAGAATTACGCATGTTAGTTCTGGGTTAGGTCTAGGATTTGCCCTCATCAGGCTCATACTTTCGCATATTTCTCATACGTCATGGCTAGATCCTGGGCTATTTCTGGATTGGATCACGTAGTAATGTAGTACCACACTGAAACAGTCAATTAAACCTGGTTTTGATCAATATTTTAGAGAATAATTCATGTTAGGTCTAGGTTAGGTCAGGGATTTGCTCTCATCAGGCTCATTCTTTCGCATATTTCTCATACTTGATGGGTAGATCCTGGGCTTTTTCTGGATTGCATCACGTAGTAATTAAGTACAACACTGAAACAGTCAATTAAACCTGGTTTCGATCAATATTTTAGAGAATAATTCATGTTAGGTCTAGGTTAGGTCTGGGATTTGCACTCATCAGGCTCCTTCTTTCGCATATTTCTCATACTTGATGGCTACATCCTGGGCTTTTTCTGGAATGCATCACGCAGTAATGAAGTACAACACTGAAACAGTCAATTAAACCTGGTTTCCATCAATATCTTAGAGGACAACGCAAGTTAGGTCTGGGATAGGTCTGGGATTTGCCCTCATCAGGCTCATACTTTCGCGTTTTTCACATGCTTGTTGAACAGATCCTGGGTTTTTTCTGGTTTGGATCACGTAGTAGTGAGGTACCACACTGAAACAGTCCATTAAACCTAGTTTGGATCAATATTTTAGAGGATAACGCATGTTAGGTCTAGGTTAGGTCTGGGATTTGCCCTCATCAGGGCCATATTTTCGCGTTCTTCACATACTTGTTGAACAGATCCTGGGTATTTTTCTGGTTTGGGTCAGGTAGTAATGTGGTACCACACTGAAACGGTTGACTAAACCTGGTTTCGATCAATATTTTAGAGGATAACGCAAGTTAGGTCTGGGATATGACCTCATCAGACTCATACTTTCGCACACTTCACATACTCGTTGAACAGATCCTGGGATATTTTCTGGTTTGGATCACATAGTAATGTGGTACCACTCTGAGACAGTCGATTAAACCAGGTTTCGATCAATATTTTAGAGGATAACGCATGTTAGGTCTGGGTTAGGTCTAGGATTTGCCCTCATCAGGCTCATACTTTCGCATTCTTCACATACTTGTTGAACGGATCCTGGGTTTTTTCTGGTTTGGTTCACGTAGTAATGTGGGACCACACTGAAACAGTCAATTAAACCTGGTGTCGATCAATATTTTAGAGAATAATTCATGTTAGGTCTAGGTTAGGTCTGGGATTTACTCTCATCAGGCTCATTCTTTCGCATATTACTCATACTTGATGGCTAGATCCTGGGCTTTTTCTGGATTGTATCACGTAGTAATGTGGTACCACACTGAAACATTCAATTAAACCTGGCCTTGATAAATATTTTAGAGGATAACGCATGTTAGGTTTGTGTTAGGTCTAGGATTTGCCCTCATCAGGCTCATACTATCGCATATTTCTCATACTTCATGGCTAGATCCTGGGCTGTTCGACAGTCGATTAAAAAAGGTTTCGATCAATATTTTTGAGGATTACGCATGTTAGGTCTAGGTTAGGCCTGGGATTTTCACTCATCAGACTCATACTTTCGCATTCTTCACATACTTGTTGATCAGATCCTGGGTTTTTTTCTGGTTTGGATCACGTAGTAATGTGGTACCACACTGAAACAGTCAATTAAACCTGGTTTCGATCAATATTTTAGAGAATAATTCATGTTAGGTCTAGGTTAGGTCTGGGATTTACTCTCATCAGGCTCATTCTTTCGCATATTACTCATACTTGATGGCTAGATCCTGGGCTATTTCTGGATTGCATCACGTAATAATGTAGTACCACACTGAAACAGTCAATGAAACCTGGTTTCCATCAATATTTTAGAGGACAACGCAAGTTAGGTCTAGGTAAGGCCTGAGATTTTCACTGATCAGACTCATACTTTCGCATTCTTCACATACTTGTTGAACGGATCCTGGGTGTTTTCTGGTTTTGATGACGTAGTAATGTGATACCACTCTGAGACAGTCGATTAAACCAGGTTTCGATCAATATTTTAGAGGATAACGCATGTTAGGTCTGGGTTAGGTCTAGGATTTGCCCTCATCAGGCTCATACTTTCCCATATTTCTCATACTTCATGGCTAGATCCTGGGCTGTTTCTGAATTGTATCACGTAGTAATGTGGTACCACGCTGAAACAGTCAATGAAACCTGGTTTCCATCAATATTTTAGAGGGCAACGCAAGTTAGGTCTGGGTTAGGCCTGGGATTTTCACTCATCAGACTCATACTTTCGCATTCTTCACATACTTGTTGATCAGATCCTGGGTTTTTTTCTGGTTTGGATCACGTAGTAATGTGGTACCACACTGAAACAGTCAATTAAACCTGGTTTCGATCAATATTTTAGAGGACAACGCATGTTAGGTCTAGGTTAGGCCTGGGATTTTCACTCATCAGACTCATACTTTCGCATTCTTCACATACTTGTTGAACGGATCCTGGGTTTTTTCTGGTTTGGATCACGTAGTAATGTAGTACCACACTGAAACAGTCAATGAAACCTGGTTTCCATCAATATTTTAGAGGGCAACGCAAGTTAGGTCTAGGTAAGACCTGAGATTTTCACTGATCAGACTCATACTTTCGCATTCTTCACATACTTGTTGAACGGATCCTGGGTGTTTTCTGGTTTTGATGACGTAGTAATGTGATACCACTCTGAGACAGTCGATTAAACCAGGTTTCGATCAATATTTTAGAGGATAACGCATGTTAGGTCTGGGTTAGGTCTAGGATTTGCCCTCATCAGGCTCATACTTTCCCATATTTCTCATACTTCATGGCTAGATCCTGGGCTGTTTCTGAATTGTATCACGTAGTAATGTGGTACCACGCTGAAACAGTCAATTAAACCTGGTTTCGATCAATATTTTAGAGAATAATTCATGTTAGGTCTAGGTTAGGTCTGGGATTTACTCTCATCAGGCTCATTCTTTCGCATATTACTCATACTTGATGGCTAGATCCTGTGCTTTTTCTGGATTGTATCACGTATTAATGTGGGACCACACTGAAACAATCAATTAAACCTGGTCTTGATAAATATTTTAGAGGATAGCGCATGTTAGGTCTGGGATAGGTCTGGGATTTGCCCTCATCAGACTCATACTTTCGCACACTTCACGTACTCGTTGAACTGATCCTGGGTTATTTTCTGGTTTGGATCACATAGTAATGTGGTACCACACTGAAACAGTCGATTAAACCAGGTTTCGATCTATATTTTTGAGGATAACGCATGTTAGGTCTGGGTTAGGTCCAGGATTTGCTCTCGTCAGGCTCATACTTTCGCATATTTCTCATACTTCATGACTAGATCCTGGGCTATTTCTGGATTGGATCACGTAGTAATGTGGTACCACACTGAAACATTCAATTAAACCTGGCCTTGATAAATATTTTAGAGGATAACGCATGTTAGGTTTAGGTTAGGTCTAGGATTTGCCCTCATCAGGCTCATACTTTCGCATATTTCTCTTACTTCATGGCTAGATCCTGGGCTGTTTCTGGTTTGGATCACATAGTAATGTGGTACCACACTGAAACAGTCCATTAAACCTGGTTTCGCTCAATGTTTTAGAGGATAACGCATGTTAGGTCTAGGTAAGGTCTGGGATTTGCTCTCATCAGGCTCATTCTTTCGCATATTTCTCATACTTGATGGCTAGATCCTGGGCTATTTCTGGATTGCATCACGTAATAATGTAGTACCACACTGAAACAGTCAATGAAACCTGGTCTTGATAAATATTTTAGGGGATAACGCATGTTAGGTCTGGGTTAGGTCTAGGATTTGCTCTCATCAGACTCATACATTCGCATTCTTCACATACTTGTTGAACGGATCCTGGGTTTTTTCTGGTTTGGATCACGTAGTAATGTGGGACCACACTGAAACAGTCAATTAAACCTGGTTTCGATCAATATTTTAGAGAATAATTCATGTTAGGTCTAGGTTAGGTCTGGGGTTTGCTCTTATCAGGCTCATTCTTTCGCATATTTCTCATACTTGACGGCTAGTTCCTGGGCTTTTTCTGGATTGCATCTCGTAGTAATGAAGTACAGCACTGAAACAGTCCATTAAACCAGGTTTGGATCAATATTTTAAAGGATCACGCATGTTAGGTCTAGGTTAGCTCTGGGGTTTTCACTCATCAGACTCATACTTTCGCATTCTTCACATACTTGTTGAACGGATCCTGGGTTTTTTCTGGTTTGGTTCACGTAGTTATGTGGTACCACACTGAAACATTCATTTAAACCTGGTCTGGATAAATATTATAGAGGATAACGCATGTTAGGTTTGGGTTAGGTCTAGGATTTGCCCTCATCAGGCTCATACTTTCGCATATTTCTCATACTTCATGGCTAGATCCTGGGCTGTTTCTGGATTGTATCACGTAGTAATGTGGTGCCACGCTGAAGCAGTCGATTAAACCTGGTTTCGATCAATATTTTAGAGGATAACGCAAGTTAGGTCTGGGATAGATCTGGGATTCGCCCTAATCAGGCTCATACTTTCGCGTTTTTCACATACTTGATGGCTAGATCCTGGTCTTTTTCTGGATTGCATCACGTAGTAATGAAGTACAACACTGAAACAGTCAATTAAACCTGGTTTAGATCAATATTTTAGAGAGTAATTCATGTTAGGTCTAGGTTAGGTCTGGGATTTGCTCTCATCAGGCTCATTCTTTCGCATATTTCTCATACTTGATGGCTAGATCCTGGGCTTTCTCTGGATCGCATCACGTAGTAATGAAGTACAACACTGAAACTGTCAATTAAACCTGGTTTCCATCAATACCTTAGAGGACAACGCAAGTTAGGTCTGGGATAGGTCTGGGATTTGCCCTCATCAGGCTCATACTTTCGCGTTTTTCACATAGTTGTTGAACAGATCCTGGGTTTTTTCTGGTTTGGATCACGTAGTAGTGTGGTACCACACTGAAACAGTCCATTAATCCTGGTTTGGATCAATATTTTAGAGGATAACGCATGTTAGGTCTAGGTGAGGTCAGGGATTTTCACTCATCAGACTCATACTTTCGCATTCTTCACATACTTGTTGAAAGGATCCTGGGTTTTTTTCTGGTTTGGATCACGTAGTAATGTGGTACCACGCTGAAACAGTCAATGAAACGTGGTTTCCATCAATATTTTAGAGGGCAACGCAAGTTAGGTCTAGGTAAGGCCTGAGATTTTCACTGATCAGACTCATACTTTCGCATTCTTCACATACTTGTTGAACGGATCCTGGGTGTTTTCTGGTTTTGATAACGTAGTAATGTGATACCACACTGAAACATTCAATTAAACCTGGTCTTGATAAATATTTTAGAGAATAACACATGTTAGGTCTGGGATAGATCTGGGATTTGCCCTCATCAGACTCATACCTTCGCATTCTTCACATACTTGTTGAACGGATCCTGGGTTGTTTCTGGTTTGGATCACGTAGTAATGTGGGACCACACTGAAACTGGCAAGTAAACCTGGTTTCGATCAATATTTTAGAGAATAATTCATGTTAGGTCTAGGTTAGGTCTGGGATTTGCTCTCATCAGGCTCATTCGTTCGCATATTTCTCATACATGTTGAACAGATCCTGGGTTTTTTCTGGTTTGGATCACGTAGTAATGTGGGACCACACTGAAACAATCAATTAAACCTGGTCATGATAAATATTTTAGAGGATAACGCATTTTAGGTCTGGGTTAGGTCTAGGATTTGCCCTCATCAGGCTCATACTTTCGCATATTTCTCATACTTCATGGCTAGATCCTGGGCTGTTTCTGAATTGTATCACGTAGTAATGTGGTACCACGCTGAAACAGTCAATTAAACCTGGTTTCGATCAATATTTTAGAGGATAACGCAAGTTAGGTCTGGGATAGGTCTAGGATTTGCCCTCATCAGGCTCTTACTTTCGCATATTTCTCATACTTCATGGCTAGATCCCGGGCTGTTTCTGGATTGTATCACGTAGTAATGTGGTACCACGCTGAAGCAGTCGATTAAACCTGGTTTCGATCAATATTTTAGAGGATAACGCAAGTTAGGTCTGGGATAGATCTGGGATTCGCCCTAATCAGGCTCATACTTTCGCGTTTTTCACATACTTGATGGCTAGATCCTGGTCTTTTTCTGGATTGCATCACGTAGTAATGAAGTACAACACTGAAACAGTCAATTAAACCAGGTTTAGATCAATATTTTAGAGAGTAATTCATGTTAGGTCTAGGTTAGGTCTGGGATTTGCTCTCATCAGGCTCATTCTTTCGCATATTTCTCATACTTGATGGCTAGATCCTGGGCTTTCTCTGGATCGCATCATGTAGTAATGAAGTACAACACTGAAACTGTCAATTAAACCTGGTTTCCATCAATACCTTAGAGGACAACGCAAGTTAGGTCTGGGATAGGTCTGGGATTTGCCCTCATCAGGCTCATACTTTCGCGTTTTTCACATAGTTGTTGAACAGATCCTGGGTTTTTTCTGGTTTGGATCACGTAGTAGTGTGGTACCACACTGAAACAGTCCATTAATCCTGGTTTGGATCAATATTTTAGAGGATAACGCATGTTAGGTCTAGGTGAGGTCAGGGATTTTCACTCATCAGACTCATACTTTCGCATTCTTCACATACTTGTTGAACGGATCCTGGGTTTTTTCTGGTTTGGATCACGTAGTAATGTAGTACCACACTGAAACAGTCAATGAAACCTGGTTTCCATCAATATTTTAGAGGGCAACGCAAGTTAGGTCTAGGTAAGGCCTGAGATTTTCACTGATCAGACTCATACTTTCGCATTCTTCACATACTTGTTGAACGGATCCTGGGTGTTTTCTGGTTTTGATGACGTAGTAATGTGATACCACACTGAAACATTCAATTAAACCTGGTCTTGATAAATATTTTAGAGAATAACACATGTTAGGTCTGGGATAGATCTGGGATTTGCCCTCATCAGACTCATACCTTCGCATTCTTCACATACTTGTTGAACGGATCCTGGGTTGTTTCTGGTTTGGATCACGTAGTAATGTGGGACCACACTGAAACTGGCAAGTAAACCTGGTTTCGATCAATATTTTAGAGAATAATTCATGTTAGGTCTAGGTTAGGTCTGGGATTTGCACTCATCAGGCTCATTCTTTCGCATATTTCTCATACATGTTGAACAGATCCTGGGTTTTTTCTGGTTTGGATCACGTAGTAATGTGGGACCACACTGAAACAATCAATTAAACCTGGTCATGATAAATATTTTAGAGGATAACGCATTTTAGGTCTGGGTTAGGTCTAGGATTTGCCCTCATCAGGCTCATACTTTCGCATATTTCTCATACTTCATGGCTAGATCCTGGGCTGTTTCTGAATTGTATCACGTAGTAATGTGGTACCACGCTGAAACAGTCAATTAAACCTGGTTTCGATCAATATTTTAGAGGATAACGCAAGTTAGGTCTGGGATAGGTCTAGGATTTGCCCTCATCAGGCTCTTACTTTCGCATATTTCTCATACTTCATGGCTAGATCCTGGGCTGTTTCTGGATTGTATCACGTAGTAATGTGGTACCACGCTGAAGCAGTCGATTAAACCTGGTTTCGATCAATATTTTAGAGGATAACGCAAGTTAGGTCTGGGATAGATCTGGGATTCGCCCTAATCAGGCTCATACTTTCGCGTTTTTCACATACTTGATGGCTAGATCCTGGTCTTTTTCTGGATTGCATCACGTAGTAATGAAGTACAACACTGAAACAGTCAATTAAACCTGGTTTAGATCAATATTTTAGAGAGTAATTCATGTTAGGTCTAGGTTAGGTCTGGGATTTGCTCTCATCAGGCTCATTCTTTCGCATATTTCTCATACTTGATGGCTAGATCCTGGGCTTTCTCTGGATCGCATCACGTAGTAATGAAGTACAACACTGAAACTGTCAATTAAACCTGGTTTCCATCAATACCTTAGAGGACAACGCAAGTTAGGTCTGGGATAGGTCTGGGATTTGCCCTCATCAGGCTCATACTTTCGCGTTTTTCACATAGTTGTTGAACAGATCCTGGGTTTTTTCTGGTTTGGATCACGTAGTAGTGTGGTACCACACTGAAACAGTCCATTAATCCTGGTTTGGATCAATATTTTAGAGGATAACGCATGTTAGGTCTAGGTGAGGTCAGGGATTTTCACTCATCAGACTCATACTTTCGCATTCTTCACATACTTGTTGAACGGATCCTGGGTTTTTTCTGGTTTGGATCACGTAGTAATGTAGTACCACACTGAAACAGTCAATGAAACCTGGTTTCCATCAATATTTTAGAGGGCAACGCAAGTTAGGTCTAGGTAAGGCCTGAGATTTTCACTGATCAGACTCATACTTTCGCATTCTTCACATACTTGTTGAACGGATCCTGGGTGTTTTCTGGTTTTGATGACGTAGTAATGTGATACCACACTGAAACATTCAATTAAACCTGGTCTTGATAAATATTTTAGAGAATAACACATGTTAGGTCTGGGATAGATCTGGGATTTGCCCTCATCAGACTCATACCTTCGCATTCTTCACATACTTGTTGAACGGATCCTGGGTTGTTTCTGGTTTGGATCACGTAGTAATGTGGGACCACACTGAAACTGGCAAGTAAACCTGGTTTCGATCAATATTTTAGAGAATAATTCATGTTAGGTCTAGGTTAGGTCTGGGATTTGCACTCATCAGGCTCATTCTTTCGCATATTTCTCATACATGTTGAACAGATCCTGGGTTTTTTCTGGTTTGGATCACGTAGTAATGTGGGACCACACTGAAACAATCAATTAAACCTGGTCATGATAAATATTTTAGAGGATAACGCATTTTAGGTCTGGATTAGGTCTAGGATTTGCCCTCATCAGGCTCATACTTTCGCATATTTCTCATACTTCATGGCTAGATCCTGGGCTGTTTCTGAATTGTATCACGTAGTAATGTGGTACCACGCTGAAACAGTCAATTAAACCTGGTTTCGATCAATATTTTAGAGGATAACGCAAGTTAGGTCTGGGATAGGTCTAGGATTTGCCCTCATCAGGCTCTTACTTTCGCATATTTCTCATACTTCATGGCTAGATCCTGGGCTATTTCTGGATTGGATCACGTAGTAAAGTGGTACCACACTGAAACATTCAATGGAACCTGGTCTGGATAAGTATTTTAGAGGATAACGCATCTTAGGTCTGGGTTAGGTCTAAGATTTGCCCTCATCAGGCTCACAGTTTAGCGTTTTTCACTTACTTGTTGAACAGATCCTGGGTTTTTTCTGGTTTGGATCACGTAGTAGTGTGGTACCACACTGAAGCATTCAATTAAACCTGGTCTTGATAAATATTTTAGAGAATTACGCATGTTAGTTCTGGGTTAGGTCTAGGATTTGCCCTCATCAGGCTCATACTTTCGCATATTTCTCATACTTCATGGCTAGATCCTGGGCTATTTCTGGATTGGATCACGTAGTAATGTAGTACCACACTGAAACAGTCAATTAAACCTGGTTTTGATCAATATTTTAGAGAATAATTCATGTTAGGTCTAGGTTAGGTCAGGGATTTGCTCTCATCAGGCTCATTCTTTCGCATATTTCTCATACTTGATGGGTAGATCCTGGGCTTTTTCAGGATTGCATCACGTAGTAATTAAGTACAACACTGAAACAGTCAATTAAACCTGGTTTCGATCAATATTTTAGAGAATAATTCATGTTAGGTCTAGCTTAGGTCTGGGATATGCTCTCATCAGGCTCATTCTTTCGCATATTTCTCATACTTGATGGCTACATCCTGGGCTTTTTCTGGAATGCATCACGCAGTAATGAAGTACAACACTGAAACAGTCAATTAAACCTGGTTTCCATCAATATCTTAGAGGACAACGCAAGTTAGGTCTGGGATAGGTCTGGGATTTGCCCTCATCAGGCTCATACTTTCGCGTTTTTCACATGCTTGTTGAACAGATCCTGGTTTTTTTCTGGTTTGGATCACGTAGTAGTGAGGTACCACACTGAAACAGTCCATTAAACCTAGTTTGGATCAATATTTTAGAGGATAACGCATGTTAGGTCTAGGTTAGGTCTGGGATTTGCCCTCATCAGGGCCATATTTTCGCGTTCTTCACATACTTGTTAAACAGATCCTGGGTATTTTTCTGGTTTGGGTCAGGTAGTAATGTGGTACCACACTGAAACGGTTGACTAAACCTGGTTTCGATCAATATTTTAGAGGATAACGCAAGTTAGGTCTGGGATAGGTCTGGGATATGACCTCATCAGACTCATACTTTCGCACACTTCACATACTCGTTGAACAGATCCTGGGATATTTTCTGGTTTGGATCACATAGTAATGTGGTACCACTCTGAGACAGTCGATTAAACCAGGTTTCGATCAATATTTTAGAGGATAACGCATGTTAGGTCTGGGTTAGGTCTAGGATTTGCCCTCATCAGGCTCATACTTTCGCATTCTTCACATACTTGTTGAACGGATCCTGGGTTTTTTCAGGTTTGGATCACGTAGTAATGTGGGACCACACTGAAACAGTCAATTAAACCTGGTTTCGATCAATATTTTAGAGAATAATTCATGTTAGGTCTAGGTTAGGTCTGGGATTTACTCTCATCAGGCTCATTCTTTCGCATATTACTCATACTTGATGGCTAGATCCTGGGCTTTTTCTGGATTGTATCACGTAGTAATGTGGTACCACACTGAAACAGTCAATGAAACCTGGTTTCCATCAATATTTTAGAGGACAACGCAAGTTAGGTCTAGGTAAGGCCTGAGATTTTCACTGATCAGACTCATACTTTCGCATTCTTCACACACTTGTTGATCAGATCCTGGGTTTTTTTCTGGTTTGGATCACGTAGTAATGTGGTACCACACTGAAACAGTCAATTAAACCTGGTTTCGATCAATATTTTAGAGGACAACGCATGTTAGGTCTAGGTTAGGCCTGGGATTTGCCCTCATCAGGCTCATTCTTTCGCATGTTTCTCAAACTTGATGGCTAGATCCTGGGCTTTTTCTGGATTGCATCACGTAGTAATGTAGTACCACACTGAAACATTCAATTAAACCTGGTCTTGATACATATTTCAGAGGATAACGCATGTTAGGTCCGGGTTAGGTCTAGGATTTGCCCTCATCAGGCTCATTCTTTCGCATATTACTCATACTTGATGGCTAGATCCTGGGCTATTTCTGGATTGGATCACGTAGTAAAGTGGTACCACACTGAAACATTCAATGAAACCTGGTCTGGATAAATATTTTAGTGGATAACGCATCTTAGGTCTGGGTTGGGTCTAGTATTTGCCCTCATCAGGCTCATTCTTTCGCATATTTCTCAAACTTGATGGCTAGATCCTGGGCTTTTTCTGGATTGCATCACGTAGTAATGTAGTACCACACTGAAACATTCAATTAAACCTGGTCTTGATACATATATCAGAGGATAACGCATGTTAGGTCCGGGTTAGGTCTAGGATTTGCCCTCATCAGGCTCATACTTTCGCATATTTCTCAAACTTGATGGCTAGATCCTGGGCTATTTCTGGATTGCATAACGTAATAAAATAGTACCACACTGAAACAGTCAATGAAACCTGGTTTCCATCAATATTTTAGAGGACAACGCAAGTTAGGTCTAGGTTAGGCCTGGGATTTTCACTCATCAGACTCATACGTTCGCATTCTTCACATACTCGTTGATCAGATCCTGGGTTTTTTTCTGGTTTGGATCACGTAGTAATGTGGTACCACACTGAAACAGTCAATTAAACCTGGTTTCGATCAATATTTTAGAGAATAATTCATGTTAGGTCTAGGTTAGGTCTGGGATTTACTCTCATCAGGCTCATTCTTTCGCATATTACTCATACTTGATGGCTAGATCCTGGGCTATTTCTGGATTGGATCACGTAGTAAAGTGGTACCACACTGAAACATTCAATGAAACCTGGTCTGGATAAATATTTTAGAGGATAACGCATCTTAGGTCTGGGTTAGGTCTATGATTTGCCCTCATCAGGCTCACAGTTTAGCGTTTTTCACATACTTGTTGAACAGATCCTGGGTTTTTTCTGGTTTGGATCACGAAGTAGTGTGATACCAAACTGAAACAGTCCATTAAACCTGGTTGCGCTCAATATTTTAGAGGATAACGCATGTTAGGTCTAGGTTAGGTCTGGGATTTGCTCTCATCAGGCTCATACTTTCGCATATTTCTCATACTTCATGGCTAGATCCTGGGCTATTTCTGGATTGGATCACGTAGTAATGTGGCACCACACTGAAACAGTCCATTAAACCTGGTTTCGCTCAATATTTTAGAGAATAATTCATGTTAGGTCTAGGTTAGGTCAGGGATTTGCTCTCATCAGGCTCATTCTTTCGCATATGTCTCATACTTGATGGCTAGATCCTGGGCTTTTTCTGGATTGCATCACGTAGTAATGAAGTACAACACTGAAACAGTAAATTAAACTTGGTTTCGACCAATATTTTAGAGGATAACGCAAGTTAGGTCTGGGATAGGTCTGGGATTTGCCCTCATCAGACTCATACATTCGCATTCTTCACATACTCGTTGAACGGATCCTGGGTTTTTTCTGGTTTGGATCACGTAGTAATGTGGGACCACACTGAAACTGGCAAGTAAACCTGGTTTCGATCAATATTTTAGAGAATAATTCATGTTAGGTCTAGGTTAGGTCTGGGATTTGCACTCATCAGGCTCATTCTTTCGCATATTTCTCATACATGTTGAACAGATCCTGGGTTTTTTCTGGTTTGGATCACGTAGTAATGTGGGACCACACTGAAACAATCAATTAAACCTGGTCATGATAAATATTTTAGAGGATAACGCATTTTAGGTCTGGATTAGGTCTAGGATTTGCCCTCATCAGGCTCATACTTTCGCATATTTCTCATACTTCATGGCTAGATCCTGGGCTGTTTCTGAATTGTATCACGTAGTAATGTGGTACCACGCTGAAACAGTCAATTAAACCTGGTTTCGATCAATATTTTAGAGGATAACGCAAGTTAGGTCTGGGATAGGTCTAGGATTTGCCCTCATCAGGCTCTTACTTTCGCATATTTCTCATACTTCATGGCTAGATCCTGGGCTATTTCTGGATTGGATCACGTAGTAAAGTGGTACCACACTGAAACATTCAATGGAACCTGGTCTGGATAAGTATTTTAGAGGATAACGCATCTTAGGTCTGGGTTAGGTCTAAGATTTGCCCTCATCAGGCTCACAGTTTAGCGTTTTTCACTTACTTGTTGAACAGATCCTGGGTTTTTTCTGGTTTGGATCACGTAGTAGTGTGGTACCACACTGAAGCATTCAATTAAACCTGGTCTTGATAAATATTTTAGAGAATTACGCATGTTAGTTCTGGGTTAGGTCTAGGATTTGCCCTCATCAGGCTCATACTTTCGCATATTTCTCATACTTCATGGCTAGATCCTGGGCTATTTCTGGATTGGATCACGTAGTAATGTAGTACCACACTGAAACAGTCAATTAAACCTGGTTTTGATCAATATTTTAGAGAATAATTCATGTTAGGTCTAGGTTAGGTCAGGGATTTGCTCTCATCAGGCTCATTCTTTCGCATATTTCTCATACTTGATGGGTAGATCCTGGGCTTTTTCAGGATTGCATCACGTAGTAATTAAGTACAACACTGAAACAGTCAATTAAACCTGGTTTCGATCAATATTTTAGAGAATAATTCATGTTAGGTCTAGCTTAGGTCTGGGATATGCTCTCATCAGGCTCATTCTTTCGCATATTTCTCATACTTGATGGCTACATCCTGGGCTTTTTCTGGAATGCATCACGCAGTAATGAAGTACAACACTGAAACAGTCAATTAAACCTGGTTTCCACCAATATCTTAGAGGACAACGCAAGTTAGGTCTGGGATAGGTCTGGGATTTGCCCTCATCAGGCTCATACTTTCGCGTTTTTCACATGCTTGTTGAACAGATCCTGGTTTTTTTCTGGTTTGGATCACGTAGTAGTGAGGTACCACACTGAAACAGTCCATTAAACCTAGTTTGGATCAATATTTTAGAGGATAACGCATGTTAGGTCTAGGTTAGGTCTGGGATTTGCCCTCATCAGGGCCATATTTTCGCGTTCTTCACATACTTGTTAAACAGATCCTGGGTATTTTTCTGGTTTGGGTCAGGTAGTAATGTGGTACCACACTGAAACGGTTGACTAAACCTGGTTTCGATCAATATTTTAGAGGATAACGCAAGTTAGGTCTGGGATAGGTCTGGGATATGACCTCATCAGACTCATACTTTCGCACACTTCACATACTCGTTGAACAGATCCTGGGATATTTTCTGGTTTGGATCACATAGTAATGTGGTACCACTCTGAGACAGTCGATTAAACCAGGTTTCGATCAATATTTCAGAGGATAACGCATGTTAGGTCTGGGTTAGGTCTAGGATTTGCCCTCATCAGGCTCATACTTTCGCATTCTTCACATACTTGTTGAACGGATCCTGGGTTTTTTCAGGTTTGGATCACGTAGTAATGTGGGACCACACTGAAACAGTCAATTAAACCTGGTTTCGATCAATATTTTAGTGAATAATTCATGTTAGGTCTAGGTTAGGTCTGGGATTTACTCTCATCAGGCTCATTCTTTCGCATATTACTCATACTTGATGGCTAGATCCTGGGCTTTTTCTGGATTGTATCACGTAGTAATGTGGTACCACACTGAAACAGTCAATGAAACCTGGTTTCCATCAATATTTTAGAGGACAACGCAAGTTAGGTCTAGGTAAGGCCTGAGATTTTCACTGATCAGACTCATACTTTCGCATTCTTCACACACTTGTTGATCAGATCCTGGGTTTTTTTCTGGTTTGGATCACGTAGTAATGTGGTACCACACTGAAACAGTCAATTAAACCTGGTTTCGATCAATATTTTAGAGGACAACGCATGTTAGGTCTAGGTTAGGCCTGGGATTTGCCCTCATCAGGCTCATTCTTTCGCATGTTTCTCAAACTTGATGGCTAGATCCTGGGCTTTTTCTGGATTGCATCACGTAGTAATGTAGTACCACACTGAAACATTCAATTAAACCTGGTCTTGATACATATTTCAGAGGATAACGCATGTTAGGTCCGGGTTAGGTCTAGGATTTGCCCTCATCAGGCTCATTCTTTCGCATATTACTCATACTTGATGGCTAGATCCTGGGCTATTTCTGGATTGGATCACGTAGTAAAGTGGTACCACACTGAAACATTCAATGAAACCTGGTCTGGATAAATATTTTAGTGGATAACGCATCTTAGGTCTGGGTTGGGTCTAGTATTTGCCCTCATCAGGCTCATTCTTTCGCATATTTCTCAAACTTGATGGCTAGATCCTGGGCTTTTTCTGGATTGCATCACGTAGTAATGTAGTACCACACTGAAACATTCAATTAAACCTGGTCTTGATACATATATCAGAGGATAACGCATGTTAGGTCCGGGTTAGGTCTAGGATTTGCCCTCATCAGGCTCATACTTTCGCATATTTCTCAAACTTGATGGCTAGATCCTGGGCTATTTCTGGATTGCATAACGTAATAAAATAGTACCACACTGAAACAGTCAATGAAACCTGGTTTCCATCAATATTTTAGAGGACAACGCAAGTTAGGTCTAGGTTAGGCCTGGGATTTTCACTCATCAGACTCATACGTTCGCATTCTTCACATACTCGTTGATCAGATCCTGGGTTTTTTTCTGGTTTGGATCACGTAGTAATGTGGTACCACACTGAAACAGTCAATTAAACCTGGTTTCGATCAATATTTTAGAGAATAATTCATGTTAGGTCTAGGTTAGGTCTGGGATTTACTCTCATCAGGCTCATTCTTTCGCATATTACTCATACTTGATGGCTAGATCCTGGGCTATTTCTGGATTGGATCACGTAGTAAAGTGGTACCACACTGAAACATTCAATGAAACCTGGTCTGGATAAATATTTTAGAGGATAACGCATCTTAGGTCTGGGTTAGGTCTATGATTTGCCCTCATCAGGCTCACAGTTTAGCGTTTTTCACATACTTGTTGAACAGATCCTGGGTTCTTTCTGGTTTGGATCACGAAGTAGTGTGATACCAAACTGAAACAGTCCATTAAACCTGGTTGCGCTCAATATTTTAGAGGATAACGCATGTTAGGTCTAGGTTAGGTCTGGGATTTGCTCTCATGAGGCTCATACTTTCGCATATTTCTCATACTTCATGGCTAGATCCTGGGCTATTTCTGGATTGGATCACGTAGTAATGTGGCACCACACTGAAACAGTCCATTAAACCTGGTTTCGCTCAATATTTTAGAGAATAATTCATGTTAGGTCTAGGTTAGGTCAGGGATTTGCTCTCATCAGGCTCATTCTTTCGCATATGTCTCATACTTGATGGCTAGATCCTGGGCTTTTTCTGGATTGCATCACGTAGTAATGAAGTACAACACTGAAACAGTAAATTAAACTTGGTTTCGACCAATATTTTAGAGGATAACGCAAGTTAGGTCTGGGATAGGTCTGGGATTTGCCCTCATCAGACTCATACATTCGCATTCTTCACATACTCGTTGAACGGATCCTGGGTTTTTTCTGGTTTGGATCACGTAGTAATGTGGGACCACACTGAAACAGTCAAGTAAACCTGGTTTCGACCAATATTTTAGAGGATAACGCAAGTTGGGTCTGGGATAGGTCTGGGATTTGCCCTCATCAGACTCATACATTCGCATATTTCTCATACATGTTGAACAGATCCTGGGTTCTTTCTGGTTTGGATCACGTAGTAATGTGGGACCACACTGAAACAATCAATTAAACCTGGTCTTGATAAATATTTTAGAGGATAACGCATTTTAGGTCTGGGTTAGGTCTAGGATTTGCCCTCATCAGGCTCATACTTTCGCATATTTCTCATACTTCATGGCTAGATCCTGGGCTATTTCTGGATTGGATCACGTAGTAATGTGGCACCACACTGAAACAGTCCATTAAACCTGGTTTCGCTCAATATTTTAGAGGATAACGTATGTTAGGTCTTGGTTAGGTCTGGGATTTGCTCTCATCAGGCTCATTCTTTCGCATATTTCTCATACTTGATGGCTAGATCCTGGGCTTTTTCTGGATTGGATCACGTAGTAATGTGGCACCACACTGAAACAGTCAATTAAACCTGGTTTCGACCAATATTTTGGAGGACAACGCATGTTAGGTCTAGGTTAGGCCTGGGATTTGCCCTCATCAGGGTCATACTGTCGCAGTTTTAACATACTTGTTGAACGGATCCTGGGTTTTTCTGGTTTGGATCACGTAGTAGTGTGGTACCACACTGAAACAGTCCATTAAACCTGGTTGCGATCAATATTTTAGAGGATAACGCATGTTAGGTCAGGGTTAGGTCTAGTATTTGCCCTCATCAGGCTCATTCTTTCGCATATTTCTCAAACTTGATGGCTAGCTCCTGGGCTCTTTCTGGATTGCATCACGTAGTAATGTAGTACCACACTGAAACATTCAATTAAACCTGGTCTTGATAAATATTTCAGAGGATAACGCATGTTAGGTCTGGGTTAGGTCTAGGATTTGCCCTCATCAGGCTCATACTTTCGCATATTTCTCATACTTCATGGCTAGATCCTGGGCTTTTTATGGATTGCATCACGTAGTAATGAAGTACAACACTGAAACAGTCAATTGAACCTGGTTTCCATCAATATCTTAGAGGACAACGCAAGTTAGGTCTTGGATAGGTCTGGGATTTGCCCTCATCAGGCTCATACTTGCGCATATTTCCCATACTTCATGGCTAGATCCTGGGCTATTTCTGGATTGGATCACGTAGTAAAGTGGTACCACACTGAAACATTCAATGAAACCTGGTCTGGATAAATATTTTAGAGGATAACGCATCTTAGGTCTGTGTTAGGTCTAGGATTTGCCCTCATCAGGCTCATTCTTTCGCATATTTCTCATACTTGATGGCTAGATCCAGGGCTTTTTCTGGATCGCATCACGTAGTAATGAAGTACAACACTGAAACAGTCAATTAAACCTGGTTTCCATCAATATCTTGGAGGACAACGCAAGTTAGGTCTTGGATAGGTCTGGGATTTGCCCTCATCAGGCTCATACTTTCGCGTTTTTCACATACTTGTTGAACAGATCCTGGGTTTTTTCTGGTTTGGATCACGTAGTAGTGTGGTACCACACTGAAACAGTCAATTAAACCTGGTTTCGATCAATATTTTAGAGAATAATTCATGTTAGGTCTAGGTTAGGTCTGGGATTTGCTCTTATCAGGCTCATTCTTTCGCATATTTCTCATACTTGATGGCTAGATCCTGGGCTGTTCCTGGATTGTATCACGTAGTAATGTGGTACCACGCTGAAACATTCAATTAAACCTGGTCTTGATAAATATTTTAGAGGATAACCCATGTTAGGTCTGGGTTAGGTCTAGTATTTGCCCTCATCAGGCTCATTCTTTCGCATATTTCTCATACTTGATGGCTAGATCCTGGGCTTTTTCTGGATTGCATATCGTAGTAATGAAGTACAACACTGAAACAGTCAATTAAACAGGTTTCCATCAATATTTTAGAGGACAACGCATGTTAGGTCTAGGTTAGGCCTGGGATTTGCCCTCATCAGGGTCATACTTTCGCAGTTTTAACATACATGTTGACCTAATCGAGGGTTTTTCCTGCTTTGGATCACGTAGTAAAGTGGTGCCACACTGAAACAGTCCATTAAACCTGGTTTGGATCAATATTTTAGAGGATTACGCATGTTAGGTCTAGGTTAGCTCTGGGGTTTTCACTCATCAGACTCATACTTTCGCATTCTTCACATACTTGTTGAACGGATCCTGGGTTTTTTCTGGTTTGGTTCACGTAGTAATGTGGTACCACACTGAAACATTCAATTAAACCTGGTCTTGATAAATATTTTAGAGGATAACGCATGTTAGGTTTGGGTGAGGTCTCGGATTTGCCCTCACCAGGCTCATACTTTCCCATATTTCTCATACTTCATGGCTAGATCCTGGGCTGATTCTGGATTGTATCAGGTAGTAATGTGGTACCACGCTGAAACAGTCAATTAAACCTGGTTTCCATCAATATCTTAGAGGACAACGCAAGTTAGGTCTAGGTTAGGCCTGGGATTTGCCCTCATCAGGGTCATACTGTCGCAGTTTTAACATACTTGTTGAACGGATCCTGGGTTTTTTCTGGTTTGGTTCACGTAGTAATGTGGTACCACACTGAAACATTCAATTATACCTGGTCTTGATAAATATTTTAGAGGATAACGCATGAAGGTTTGGGTTAGGTCCAGGATTTGCCCTCATCTGGCTCATACTTTCGCATATTTCTCATACTTCATGGCTAGATCCTGGGCTTTTTCTGGATTGCATCACGTAGAAATGTGGTACCACACTGAAACATTCAATTAAACCTGGTCTTGATAAATATTTTAGAGGATAACGCATGTTAGGTTTGGGTTAGGTCTACAATTTGCCCTCATCAGGCTCATACTTTCGCATTCTTCACATACTTGTTGAACGGACCCTGGGTTTTTTCTGGTTTGGATCACGTAGTATTGTGGGACCACACTGAAACAGTCAATTAAACCTGGTTTCGATCAATATTTTAGAGTATAATTCATGTTAGGTCTAGGTTAGGTCTGGGATTTGCTCTTATCAGGCTCATTCTTTCGCATATTTCTCATACTTGATGGCTAGATCCTGGTCTGTTCCTGGATTGTATCACGTAGTAATGTGGTACCACGCTGAAACATTCAATTAAACCTGGTCTTGATAAATATTTTAGAGGATAACCCATGTTAGGTCTGGGTTAGGTATGTGATTTGCCCTCATCAGGGTCATACTTTCGCAGTTTTAACATGCATGTTGACCTGATCGAGGGTTTTTTTTGCTTTGGATCACGTAGTAAAGTGGTACCACACTAAAACAGTCCACTAAACCTGGTTTGGATCAATATTTTAGAGGATAACGCATGTTACGTCTAGGTTAGCCCTGGGATTTTCACACATCAGACTCATACTTTCGCATTCTTCACATACTTGTTGAACGGATCCTAGGTTTTTTCTGGTTTGGTTCACGTAGTATTGTGGTACCACGCTGAAGCAGTCAATTAAACCTGGTTTCGATCAATATTTTAGAGGATAACGCAAGTTAGGTCTGGGATAGGTCTGGGATTCGCCCTAATCAGGCTTATACTTTCGCGTTTTTCACATACTTGTTGAACTGATCCTGGGTTTTTTCTGGATTGGATCACGTAGCAATGTGGTACCACACTGAAACAGTCGATTAAACCTGGTTTCGATCAATATTTTAGAGGATAACGCAAGTTAGGTCTGGGATAGGTCTGGGATTCGCCCTAATCAGGCTTATACTTTCGCGTTTTTCACATACTTGTTGAACTGATCCTGGGTTTTTTCTGGTTTGGATCACGCAGCAATGTGGTACCACACTGAAACAGTCGATTAAACCTGGTTTCGATCAATATTTTAGAGGATAACGCATCTTAGGTCTGGGTTAGGTCTAAGATTTGCCCTCATCAGGCTCACAGTTTCGCGTTTTTCACATACTTGTTGAACAGATCCTGGGTTTTTTCTGGTTTGGATCACGAAGTAGTGTGGTACCACACTGAAACAGTCCATTAAACCTGGTTTCGCTCAACATTTTAGAGGATAACGCATGTTAGGTCTAGGTTAGGTCTGGGATTTGCTCTCATCAGGCTCATTCTTTCGCATATTTCTCATACTTGATGGCTAGATCCTGGGCTTTTTCTGGATTGCATCACGTAGTAATGTAGTACCACACTGAAACAGTCAATGAAACCTGGTTTCCATCAATATTTTAGAGGACAACGCAAGTTAGGTTTAGGTAAGGCCTGAGATTTTCACTGATCAGACTCATACTTTCGCATTCTTCACATACTTGTTGAACGGATCCTGGGGTTTTTCAGGTTTGGATCACGTAGTAATGTGGTACCACACTGAAACATTCAATTAAACCTGGTCTTGATAAATACTTTAGAGAATAACGCATGTTAGGTCCGGGTTAGGTCTAGGATTTGCCCTCATCAGGCTCATACTTTTGCATATTTCTCATACTTTATGGCTAGATCCTGGGCTATTTCTGGATTGGATCACGTACTAAAGTGGTACCACACTGAAACATTCAATGAAGCCTGGTCTGGATAAATATTTTAGAGGATAACGCATGTTAGGTCAAGGTTAGGTCTGGGATTTGCTTTCATCAGGCTCATTCATTCGCATATTTCTCATACTTGATGGCTAGATCCTGGGCTTTTTCTAGATTGCATCACGTAGTAATATAGTGCCACACTGAAACAGTCAATGAAACCAGGTTTCCATCAATATTATTGTGGATAACACATATTAGGTCTAGGTTAGGCCTGGGATTTTCACTCATCAGACTAATACTTTCGCATTCTTCACATACTTGTTGAACGGATCCTGGGTTTTTTCTGGTTTGGATCACGTAGTAATGTGGTACCTCACTGAAACATTCAATTAAACCTGGTCTTGATAAATATGTTAGAGAATAACGCATGTTAGGTCCGGGTTAGGTCTAGGATTTGCCCTCATCAGGCTCATACTTTCGCATATTTCTCATACTTGTTGAACAGAACCTGCGTTTTTTCTGGTTTGGATCACGTAGTAATGTGGTACCACACTGAAACATTCAATTAAACCTGGTCTTGATAAATATTTTAGAGGATAACCCATGTTAGGTCTGGGTTAGGTATGTGATTTGCCCTCATCAGGGTCATACTTTCGCAGTTTTAACATGCATGTTGACCTGATCGAGGGTTTTTTTTGCTTTGGATCACGTAGTAAAGTGGTACCACACTAAAACAGTCAATTAAACCTGGTTTCGATCAATATTTTAGAGGATAACGCAAGTTAGGTCTGGGATAGGTCTGGGATTAGCCCTCATCAGACTCATACTTTCGCACACTTGACATACTCGTTGATTAGATCCTGGGTTTTTTTCTGGTTTGGATCACGTAGTAATGTGGTACCACACTGAAACAGTCGATTAAACCTGGTTTCGATCAATATTATTGAGGATAACACATGTTAGGTCTAGGTTAGGCCTGGGATTTTCACTCATCAGACTCATACTTTCGCATTCTTCACATACTTGTTGAACGGATCCTGGGTTTTTTCTGGTTTGGATCACGTAGTAATGTGGGACCACACTGAAACAGTCAATTGAACCTGGTTTCGTTCAATATTTTTGAGGATAACGCATGTTAGGTCTGGGATAGGTCTGGGATTTGCCCTCATCAGGCTCATACTTTCCCAGTTTTAACATGCATGTTGACCTGATCGAGGGTTTTTTCTGCTTTGGATCACGTAGTAAAGTGGTACCACAATAAAACAGTCAATTAAACCTGGTTTCGATCAATATTTTAGAGGATATCGCAAGTTAGGTCGGGGCTAGGTCTGGGATTCGCCCTAATCAGGCTCATACTTTCGCGTTTTTCACATACCTGTTGAACTGACCCTGGGTTTTTTCTGGCTTGGATCACGTAGTAATGTGGGACCACACTGAAACAGTCAATTGAACCTGGTTTCGATCAATATTTTAGAGGATAACGCATGTTAGGTCTAGGTTTGGTCTGGGATTTGCTTTCATCAGGCTCATTCTTTCGCATATTTCTCATACTTGATGACTAGATCCTGGGCTTTTTCTAGATTGCATCACGTAGTAATGTAGTACCACACTGAAACAGTCAATGAAACCAGGTTTCCATCAATATTATTGAGGATAACACATGTTAGGTCTAGGTTAGGCCTGCGATTTTCACTCATCAGACTCATACTTTCGCATTCTTCACATACTTGTTGAACGGATCCTGGGTTTTTTCTGGTTTGGATCACGTAGTAATGTAGTACCACACTGAAACAGTCAATGAAACCTGGTTTCGATCAATATTTTAGAGAATAATTCATGTTAGGTCTAGGTTAGGTCTGGGATTTACTCTCATCAGGCTCATTCTTTCGCATATTACTCAAACTTGATGGCTAGATCCTGGGCCCTTTCTGGATTGGATCACGTAGTAATGTGGGACCACACTGAAACAGTGAACTAAGCCTGGTTTCCATCAATATCTTAGAGGACAACGCAAGTTAGGTCTGGGATAGGTCTGGGATTTGTCCTCATCAGGCTCATACTTTCGCGTTTTTCACATACTTGTTGAACAGATCCTGGGATTTTTCTGGTTTGGTCACGTAGTAGTCTGGTACCACACTGAAACAGTCGATTAAACATGGTTTCCATCAACATTTTAGAGGATAACGCATGTTAGGTCTAGGTTAGGTCTGGGATTTTCACTAATCAGGCTCATACTTTCGCATATTTCTCATACTTCATGGCTAGATCCTGGGCTATTTCTGGATTGGATCACGTAGTAATGAAGTACAACACTGAAACAGTCAATTAAACCTGGTTTCGATCAGTATTTTAGAGAATAATTCATGTTAGGTCTAGGTTAGGTATGGGATTTTCACTCATCAGACTCATACTTTCGCATTCTTCACATACTTGTTGAATAGTTTTGGAGGTTTTTTCTGGTTTGGATCACGTAGTAATGTGGGACCACACTGAAACAATCAATTAAACCTGGTCATGATAAATATTTTAACGGATAACGCATGTTAGGTCTGGGTTAGGTCTAGGATTTGCCCTCGTCAGGCTCATAGTTTCGCATATTTCTCATACTTCATGGCTGGATCCTGGGCTATTTCTGGATTGGATCACGTAGTAATGAAGTACAACACTGAAACAGTCAATTAAACCTGGTTTCGACCAGTATTTTAGAGGATAACGCAAGTTAGGTCTGGCATAGGTCTGGGATTCGCCCTCATCAGGCTCATACTTTCGCGTTTTTCACATACTTGTTGAACAGATCCTTGGTTCTTTCTGGTTTGTATCACGTAGTAGTGTGGTACCACACTGAAACAGTCCATTAAACCTGGTTTGGATCAATACTTTAGAGGATAACGCATGTTAGGTCTAGGTTAGCCCTGGGATTTTCACTCATCGGACTCATACTTTCGCATTCTTCTCATACTTGTTGAACTGATCCTGGGTTTTTTCTGGTTTGGATCACGTAGTAATGTGGTACCACACTGAAACAATCGACTAAACCTGGTTTCGATCAATATCTTAGAGGATAACGCAAGTTGAGTCTGGGATTGGTCTGGGATTTGGCCTCATCATACTCATACTTTCGCATACTTCACATACTCGTTGAACAGATCCTGGGTTATTTTCTGGTTTGAATCACATAGTAATGTGGTACCACACTGAAACAGTCGATTAAACCAGGTTTCGATCAATATTTTTGAGGATAACGCATGTTAGGTTTGGGTTAGGTCTAGGATTTGCACTCAGCAGGCTCATACTTTCGCATATTTCTCATACTTCATGGCTAGATCCTGGGCTGTTTCTGGTTTGTATCACGTAGTAATGTGGTACCACGCTGAAACAGTCAATTAAGCCTGGTTTGGATCAATAGTTTAGAGGATAACGCATGTTAGGTCTGGGATAGGTCTGGGATTTGCCCTCATCAGGCTCATACTTTCGCGTTTTTCACATACTTGTTGAACAGATCCTGGGTTTTTTCTGGTTTGGATCACGTAGTAGTGTGATACCACACTGAAACAGTCAATTAAACCTGGTTTGGATCAATATTTTGGAGGATAACGCATGTTAGGTCTAGGTTAGGCCTGGGATTTTCACTCATCAGACTCATACTTTCGCATTCCTCACATACTTGTTGAACGGATCCTGGGTTTTTTCTGGTTTGGATCACGTAGTAATGTGGGACCACACTGAAACAGTCAATTAAACCTGGTTTCGATCAATATTTTAGAGAATAATTCATGTTAGGTCTAGGTTAGGTCTGGGATTTGCTCTTATCAGGCTCATTCTTTCGCATATTTCTCATATTTGATGGCTAGATCCTGGGCTTTTTCTGGATTGCATCACGTAGTAATGTGGTACCACACGGAAACAGTCGATTAAACCTGGTTACGATCAATATTTTTGAGGATAACGCATGTTAGGTCTGGGATAGGTCTGGGATTTGCCCTCATCAGGCTCATACTTTCCCAGTTATAACATGCATGTTGACCTGATCGAGGGTTTTTTTGCTTTGGATCACGTAGTAAAGTGGTACCACAATAAAACAGTCAATTAAACCTGGCTTCGATCAATATTTTAGAGGATAACGCAAGTTAGGTCTGGGATAGGTCTGGGATTAGCCCTCATCAGACTCATACTTTCGCACACTTGACATACTCGTTGATTAGATCCTGGGTTTTTTTCTGGTTTGGATCACGTAGTAGTGTGGTACCACACTGAAACAGTTGATTAATCCTGGTTTCGATCAATATTATTGAGGATAACACATGTTAGGTCTAGGTTAGGCCTGGGATTTTCACTCATCAGACTCATACTTTCGCATTCTTCACATACTTGTTGAACGGATCCTGGGTTTTTTCTGGTTTGGATCACGTAGTAATGTGGGACCACACTGAAACAGTCAACTGAACCTGGTTTCGTTCAATATTTTTGAGGATAACGCATGTTAGGTCTGGGATAGGTCTGGGATTTGCCCTCATCAGGCTCATACTTTCCCAGTTTTAACATGCATGTTGACCTGATCGAGGGTTTTTTCTGCTTTGGATCACGTAGTAAAGTGGTACCACAATAAAAAAGTCAATTAAACCTGGTTTCGATCAATATTTTAGAGGATATCGCAAGTTAGGTCGGCGCTAGGTCTGGGATTCGCCCTAATCAGGCTCATACTTTCGCGTTTTTCACATACCTGTTGAACTGACCCTGGGTTTTTTCTGGTTTGGATCACGTAGTAATGTGGGACCACACTGAAACAGTCAATTGAACCTGGTTTCGATCAATATTTTAGAGGATAACGCATGTTAGGTCTAGGTTTGGTCTGGGATTTGCTTTCATCAGGCTCATTCTTTCGCATATTTTTCATACTTGATGGCTAGATCCTGGGCTTTTTCTAGATTGCATCACGTAGTAATGTAGTACCACACTGAAACAGTCAATGAAACCAGGTTTCCATCAATATTATTGAGGATAACACATGTTAGGTCTAGGTTTGGCCTGGGATTTTCACTCATCAGACTCATACTTTCGCATTCTTCACATACTTGTTGAACGGATCCTGGGTTTTTTCTGGTTTGGGTCACGTAGTAATGTGGGACCACACTGAAACAGTCAATTAAACCTGGTTTCGATCAATATTTTAGAGAATAATTCATGTTAGGTCTAGGTTAGGTCTGGGATTTACTCTCATCAGGCTCATTCTTTCGCATATTACTCATACTTGATGGCTAGATCCTGGGCCCTTTCTGGATTGGATCACGTAGTAATGTGGGACCACACTGAAACAGTGAACTAAGCCTGGTTTCCATCAATATCTTAGAGGACAACGCAAGTTAGGTCTGGGATAGGTCTGGGATTTGTCCTCATCAGGCCCATACTTTCGCGTTTTTCACATACTTGTTGAACAGATCCTGGGATTTTTCTGGTTTGGTCACGTAGTAGTCTGGTACCACACTGAAACAGTCGAGTAAACATGGTTTCCATCAACATTTCAGAGGATAACGCATGTTAGGTCTAGGTTAGGTCTGGGATTTTCACTAATCAGGCTCATACTTTCGCATATTTCTCATACTTCATGGCTAGATCCTGGGCTATTTCTGGATTGGATCACGTAGTAATGAAGTACAACACTGAAACGGTCAATTAAACCTGGTTTCGATCAGTATTTTAGAGAATAATTCATGTTAGGTCTAGGTTAGGTATGGGATTTTCACTGATCAGACTCATACTTTCGCATTCTTCACATACTTGTTGAATGGTTTTGGGAGTTTTTTCTGGTTTGGATTGCGTAGTAATGTGGGACCACACTGAAACAATCAATTAAACCTGGTCATGATAAATATTTTAGCGGATAACGCATGTTAGGTCTGGGTTAGGTCTAGGATTTGCCCTCGTCAGGCTCATACTTTCGCATATTTCTCATACTTCATGGCTGGATCCTGGGCTATTTCTGGATTGGATCACGTAGTAATGAAGTACAACACTGAAACAGTCAATTAAACCTGGTTTCGACCAGTATTTTAGAGGATAACGCATGTTAGGTCTAGGTTAGGCCTGGGATTTTCACTCATCAGACTCATACTTTCGCATTCTTCTCATACTTGTTGAACAGATCCTGGGTTTTTTCTGGTTTGGTTCACGTAGTAATGTGGTACCACACTGAAACAGTCCATTAAACCTTGTTTCGATCAATATTTTAGAGGATAACGCAAGCTAAGTCTGGTATTGGTCTGGGATTTGACCTCATCAGACTCATACTTTCGCACACTTCGCATACTCGTTGAACAGATCTTGGGTTATTTTCTGGTTTGGATCACATAGTAATGTGGGTCCACACTGAGACAATCAATTAAACCTGGTTTCGATCAATATTTTAGAGAATAATTCATGTTAGGTCTAGGTTAGGTCTGGGATTTGCTCTCATCAGGCTCATTCTTTCGCATATTTCTCATATTTGATGGGTAGATCCTGTGCTTTTTCTGGATTGCATCACGTAGTAATGAAGTACGACACTGAAACAGTCAATTAAACCTGGTTTCCATCAATATCTTAGAGGACAACGCAAGTTAGGTGTGGCATAGGTCTGGAATTCGCCCTCATCAGGCTCATACTTTCGCGTTTTTCACATACTTGTTGAACAGATCCTGGGTTTTTTCTGGTTTGTATCCCGTAGTAGTGTGGTACCACACTGAAACAGTCAATTAAACCTGGTTTCCATCAATATTTTAGTGGATAACGCAAGTTAGGTCTGGCATAGGTCTGGGATTCGCCCTCATCAGGCTCATACTTTCGCGTTTTTCACATACTTGTTGAACAGATCCTTGGTTTTTTCTGGTTGGTTGCCGTAGTAATGTGGTACCACACTGAAACATTCAATTAAACCTGGTCCTGATAAATATTTTAGAGGATAACGCATGTTAGGTTTGGGTCAGGTCTAGGATTTGCCCTCATCAGGCTCATACTTTCGCATATTTCTCATACTTGATGGCTAGACCCTGGGCTTTTTCTGGATTGCATCACGTAGTAATGAAGTACAACACTGAAACAGTCAATTAAACCTGGTTTCCATCAATATTTTAGAGGACAACGCAAGTTAGGTCTGGGATAGGTCTGGGATTTGCTCTCATCAGGCTCATTCTTTCGCATATTTCTCATACTTGATGGCTAGATCCTGGGCTTTTTCTGGATTGCATCACGTAGTAATGAAGTACAACACTGAAACAGTCAATTAAACCTGGTTTCCATCAATATCTTAGAGGACAACGCAAGTTAGGTCTGGCATAGGTCTGGAATTCGCCCCCATCAGGCTCATACTTTCGCGTTTTTCACATACTTGTTGAACAGATCCTGGGTTTTTTCTGGTTTGTATCACGTAGTAGTGTGGTACCACACTGAAACAGTCAATTAAACCTGGTTTCCATCAATATTTTAGAGGATAACGCAAGTTAGGTCTGGCATAGGTCTGGGATTCGCCCTCATCAGGCTCATACTTTCGCGTTTTTCACATACTTGTTGAACAGATTCTTGGTTTTTACTGGATTGTATCACGTAGTAGTGTGGTACCACATTGAAACAGTCCATTAAACCTGGTTTGGATAAATACTTTAGAGGATAACGCATGTTAGGTCTAGGTTAGCCCTGGGATTTTCACTCATCGGACTCATACTTTCGCATTCTTCTCATACTTGTTGAACTGATCCTGGGTTTTTTCTGGTTTGGATCACGTAGTAATGTGGCACCACACTGAAACAATCGACTAAACCTGGTTTCGATCAATATCTTAGAGGATAACGCAAGTTGAGTCTGGGATTGGTCTGGGATTTGGCCTCATCATACTCATACTTTGGCATTCTTCACGAACTTGTTGAACGGATCCTGGGTTTTTTCTGGTTTGGATCACGTAGTAATGTGGGACCACACTGAAACAGTCAATTAAACCTGGTTTCGATCAATATTATAGAGAATAATTCATGTTAGGTCTAGGTTAGGTCTGGGATTTACTCTTATCAGGCTCATTCTTTCGCATATTACTCATACTTGATGGCTAGTTCCTGGGCTTTTTCTGGATTGGGTCACGTAGTAACGTGGGACCACACTGAAACAGTCCATTAAACCTGGTTTCGCTCAATATTTTAGAGGATAACGTATGTTAGGTCTAGGTTAGGTCTGGGATTTGCTCTCATCAGGCTCATTCTTTCGCATATTTCTCATACTTGATGGCTAGATCCTGGGCTTTTTCTGGATTGGATCACGTAGTAATGTGGCACCACACTGAAACAGTGAATTAAACCTGGTTTCCATCAATATCTTAGAGGACAACGCAAGTTAGGTCTGGGATAGGTCTGGGATTTGCCCTCCTCAGGCTCATACTTTCGCGTTTTTCCTATACTTGTTGAACAGATCCTGGTTTTTTTCTGGTTTGGATCACGTAGTAGTGTGGTACCACACTGAAACACTCCATTAAACCTGGTTTGGATCAATATTTTAGAGGATAACGCATGTTAGGTCTAGGTTAGCCCTGGGATTTTCACTCATCAGACTCATACTTTCGCATTCTTCTCATACTTGTTGAACAGATCCTGGGTTTTTTCAGGTTTGGTTCACGTAGTAATGTGGTACCACACTGAAACAGTCCATTAAACCTTGTTTCGATCAATATTTTAGAGGATAACGCAAGTTAAGTCTGGTATTGGTCTGGGATTTGACCTCATCAGACTCATACTTTCGCACACTTCGCATACTCGTTGAACAGATCTTGGGTTATTTTCTGGTTTGGATCACATAGAAATGTGGGTCCACACTGAGACAATCAATTAAACCTGGTTTCGATCAATATTTTAGAGAATAATTCATGTTAGGTCTAGGTTAGGTCTGGGATTTGCTCTCATCAGGCTCATTCTTTCGCATATTTCTCATATTTGATGGCTAGATCCTGTGCTTTTTCTGGATTGCATCACGTAGTAATGAAGTACGACACTGAAACAGTCAATTAAACCTGGTTTCCATCAATATCTTAGAGGACAACGCAAGTTAGGTCTGGCATAGGTCTGGAATTCGCCCTCATCAGGCTCATACTTTCGCGTTTTCCACATACTTGTTGAACAGATCCTGGGTTTTTTCTGGTTTGTATCACGTACTAGTGTGGTACCACACTGAAACAGTCCATTAAACCTGGTTTGGATCAATATTTTAGAGGATAACGCATGTTAGGTCTAGGTTAGCCCTGGGATTTTCACTCATCGGACTCATACTTTCGCATTCTTCTCATACTTGTTGAACTGATCCTGGGTTTTTTCTGGTTTGGATCACGTAGTAATGTGGTACCACACTGAAACAATCGACTAAACCTGGTTTCGATCAATATCTTAGAGGATAACGCAAGTTGAGTCTGGGATTGGTCTGGGATTTGACCTCATCATACTCATACTTTCGCACACTTCACATACTCGTTGAACAGATCCTGGGTTATTTTCTGGTTTGGATCACATAGCAATGTGGTACCACACTGAAACAGTCGATTAAACCAGGTTTCGATCAATATTTTTGAGGATAACGCATGTTAGGTTTGGGTTAGGTCGAGGATTTGCACTCAGCAGGCTCATACTTTCGCATATTTCTCATACTTCATGGCTAGATCCTGGGCTGGTTCTGGTTTGTATCACGTAGTAATGTGGTACCACGCTGAAACAGTCAATTAAACCTGGTTTGGATCAATAGTTTAGAGGATAACGCATGTTAGGTCTGGGATAGGTCTGGGATTTGCCCTCATCAGGCTCATACTTTCGCGTTTTTCACATACTTGTTGAACAGATCCTGGGTTTTTTCTGGTTTGGATCACGTAGTAGTGTGGTACCACACTGAAACAGTCCATTAAACCTGGTTTGGAATCAATATTTTGGAGGATAACGCATGTTAGGTCTAGGTTAGGTCTGGGATTTTCACTCATCAGACTCATACTTTCGCATTCTTCACATACTTGTTGAACGGATCCTGGGTTTTTTCTGGTTTGGATCACGTAGTAATGTGGTACCACACTGAAACAGTCGATTAAACCTGGTTTCGATCAATATATTAGAGGATAACGCAAGTCAGGTCTGGGATAGGTCTGGGATTTGACCTCATCATACTCATACTTTCGCACCCTTCACATACTCGTTGAACAGATCCTGGGTTATTTTCTGGTTTGGATCACATAGTAATGTGGTACCACACTGAAACAGCCGATTAAACCAGGTATCGATCAATATTTTTGAGGATGACGCATGTTAGGTCTAGGTTAGGCCTGGGATTTTCACTCATCAGACTGATACTTTCGCATTCTTCACATACTTGTTGAACGGATCCTGGGTTTTTTCTGGTTTGGATCACGTAGTAATGTGGGACCACACTGAGACAGTCAATTAAACCTGGTTTCGATCAATATTTTAGAGAATAATTCATGTTAGGTCTAGGTTAGGTCTGGGATTTGCTCATATCAGGCTCATTCTTTCGCATATTTCTCATACTTGAGGGCTAGATCCTGGGCTTTTTCTGGATTGCAATAACGTAGTAATGAAGTACAACACTGAAACAGTCAACTAAACCTGGTTTCCATCAATATTTTAGAGGACAACGCATGTTAGGTCTAGGTTAGGCCTGGGATTTGCCCTGATCAGGGTCATACTTTCGCAGTTTTAACATACATGTTGACCTGATCGAGTGTTTTTTTTGCTTTGGATCACGTAGTAAAGTGGTGCCCCACTGAAACAGTCCATTAAACCTGGTTTGGATCAATATTTTAGAGGATAACGCATGTTAGGTCTAGGTTAGCCCTGGGATTTTCACTCATCAGACTCATACTTTCGCATTCTTCACATACTTGTTGAACGGATCCTGGGTTTTTTCTGGTTTGGTTCACGTAGTAATGTGGTACCTCACTGAAACATTCAATTAAACTTGGTCTTGATAAATATTTTAGAGGATAACGCATGTTAGGTTTGGGTTAGGTCTAGGATTTGCCCACATCAGGCTCATACTTTCCCATATTTCTCATACTTCATGGCTAGATCCTGGGCTGTTTCCGGATTGTATCACGTAGTAATGTGGTAACACGCTGAAACAGTCAATTAAACCTGGTTTCGATCAATATTTTAGAGGATAACGCAAGTTAGGTCGGGGCTAGGTCTGGGATTCGCCCTAATCAGGCTCATACTTTCGCGTTTTTCACATACTTGTTGAACTGACCCTGGGTTTTTTCTGGTTTGGATCACGTAGTAACGTGGGACCACACTGAAACAGTCAATTGAACCTGGTTTCGATCAATATTTTAGCGGATAACGCATGTTAGGTCTAGGTTAGGTCTGGGATTTGCTGTCATCAGGATCATTCATTCGCATATTTCTCATACTTGATGGCTAGATCCTGGGCTTTTTCTATATTGCATCACGTAGTAATGTAGTACCACACTGAAACAGTCAATGAAACCAGGTTTCCATCAATATTTTAGAGGACAACGCAAGTTAGGTCTAGGTAAGGCCTGAGATTTTCACTGATTAGACTCATACTTTCGCATTCTTCACATACTTGTTGAACGGATCCTGGGTTTTTTCTGGTTTGAATCACGTAGTAATGTGGGACCACACTGAAACAGACAATTAAACCTGGTTTCGATCAATATTATTGAGGATAACGCATGTTAGGTCTAGGTTAGGCCTGGGATTTTCACTCATCAGACTCATACTTTCGCGTTTTTCACATACTTGTTGAACAGATCCTGGGTTTTTTCTAGTTTGGATCACGTAGTAATGTGGTACCACACTGAAACAGTCCATTAAACCTGGTTTCGATCAATATCTTTGAGGATAACGCATGTTAGGTCTGGGTTAGGTCTAGGATTTGCCATCATCAGGCTCATACTTTCGCATATTTCTCATACTTCATGGCTAGATTCTGGGCTATTTCTGGATTGCATCACGTAGTAATGTAGTACCAAACTGAAACAGTCGATTAACCCTGGTTTCGATCAATATTTTAGAGGATAACGCATGTTAGGTCTAGGTTAGGCCTGGGATATGCCCTCATCAGGGTCATGCTTCCGCAGTTTTAACATACATGTTGACCTGATCGAGGGTTTTTTCTGCTTTGGATCACGTAGTAAAGTGGTACCACACTGAAACAGTCCATTAAACCTGGTTTCGATCAATATTTTAGTGGATAACGCAATTTAGGTCTGGGATAGGTCTGGGATTCGCCCTCATCAGGCTCATACTTTCGCGTTTTTCACATACTTCTTGAACAGATCCTGGGTTTTTTCTGGTTTGGACCACATAGTAATGTGGTACCACACTGAAACAGTCCATTAAACCTGGTTTCGATCAATATTCTAGAGGATAATGCATTTAAGGCCTAGGTTAGGCCTGGGATTTGCCCTCATCAGGGTCATATTTCCGCGTTCTTCACATACCTGTTGAACAGATCCTGGGTATTTTTCTGGCTTGGATCACGTAGTAATGTGGTGCCACACTGAAATTGTCGATTAAACCTGGTTTCGACCAATATTTTAGAGGATAACGCATGTTCTGTCTAGGTTAGGCCTGGAATTTGCCCTCGTCAGGCTCATACTTTCGCATTCTTCACACACTTGTTGTACAGATCCTGGGTGTTTTCTGGATTGGATCACGTAGTAATGTGGTACCACACTGAAACAGTCGATTAAACCTAGTTTCGATCAATATTTTAGAGGATAACGCATGTTAGGTCTGGGTTAGGTCTAGGATTTGCCCTCATCAGGCTCATACTTTCGCATATATCTCATACTTCATGGCTAGATCCTGGGCTATTTCTGGATTGCATCACGTCGTAGTGTAGTACCACACTGAAACAGCCAATTAAACCTGGTTTCCATCAATATTTTAGAGGATAACGCATGTTATGTCTAGGTTAGGCCTGGGACTTGCCCTCATCAGGCTCATACTTTCGCATATTTCTAATACTTCATGGCAAGATCCTGGGCTCTTTCTGGATTGGATCACGCATTAATGTGGTACCACACTGAAACAGTCCATTAAACCTGGTTTCGATCAATATCTTTGAGGATAACGCATGTTAGGACTGGGTTAGGTCTAGGATTTGCCCTCATCAGGCTCATACTTTCGCATATTTCTCATACTTCATGGCTAGATCCTGGGCTATTTCTGGATTGCATCACGTGGTAATGTAGTACCACACTGAAACAGTCAATTAAACCTGGTTTCCATCAATATTTTAGAGGATAACGCATGTTATGTCTAGGTTAGGCCTGGGATTTGCCCTCATCAGTGTCATACTTTCGCATATTTCTAACACTTCATGGCTAGATCCTGGGCTATTTCTGGATTGCATCACGTGGTAATTTAGTACCACACTGAAACAGTCAATTAACTCTGGTTTCGATCACTATTTTAGAGGATAACGCATGTTAGGTCTGGGATAGGTCTGGGATTTTCACTCATCAGACTCATACTTTCGCATTCTTCTCATACTTGTTGAACGGATCCTGTGTTCTTTCTGGTTTGGATCACGTAGTAATGTGGTACCACACTGAAACATTCAATTAAACCTGGTCTTGATAAATATTTTAGAGGATAACGCATGCTAGGTCTAGTTTAGGTCTGGGATTTGCCGTCATCAGACTCATACTTTCGCACACTTCACATACTCGTTGACAAGATCCTGGGTTTTTTTCTGGTTTGGATCACGTAGTAATGTGGTACCACACTGAAACAGTCCATTAAACCTGGTTTCGATGTATATTTTAGAGGATAACGCATGTTAGGTCTGGGATAGGTCTAGAATTTGCCCTCATCAGGCTCATACTTTCGCATATTTTTCATACTTGATGGCTAGATCCTGGGCTTTTTCTAGATTGGATCACGTAATAATGTAGTACCACACTGAAACAGTCGATTAACCCTGGTTTCGATCAATATTTTAGAAGATAACGCATGTTAGGTCTAGGTTAGGCCTGTGATATGCCCTCATCACACACATACTTTCGCATTCTTCACGTACTTGTTGAACAGCTCCTGGGTTCTTTTCTGGTTTGGATCACGTAGTAGCGTGGTACCGCACTGAAACAGTCAATTAAACGAGGTTTCGATCAATATTTTAGAGGATAACGCAAGTTAGGTCTGGGAGAGGTCTGGGATTTGCCCTCATCAGGCTCATACTTTCGCATATTTCTAATACTTCATGGCTAGATCCTCGGCTCTTTCTGGATTGGATCACGTAGTAATGTAGTACCAAACTGAAACAGTCAATTAAACCTGGTTTCCATCAATATTTTAGAGGACAACGCAAGTTAGGTCTGGGATAGGTCTGGGATTTGCCCTGATCAGGCTCGTACTTTCGCATATTTCTAATACTTCATGGCTAGATCCTCGGCTCTTTCTGGATTGGATCACGTATTAATGTTGTACCACACTGAAACAGTCCATTAAACCTGGTTTCGATCAATATTTTTGAGGATAACACATGTTAGGTCTAGGTTGGGTCTGGGATTTGCTCTCATCAGGCTCATTCTTTCGCATATTTCTCATACTTGATGGCTAGATCCTGTGCTTTTTCTGGATTGGATCACTTAGTAATGTAGAACCACACTGAAACAGTCAATTAGCTCTGGTTTCGATCACTATTTTAGAGGATAACGCATGTTAGGTCTGGGATAGGTCTGGGATTTTCACTCATCAGACTCATACTTTCGCATTCTTCTCATACTTGTTGAACGGATCCTGTGTTCTTTCTGGTTTGGATCACGTAGTAATGTGGTACCACACTGAAACATTCAATTAAACCTGGTCTTGATAAATATTTTAGAGGATAACGCATGTTAGGTCTGGGTTAGGTCTAGGATTTGCCCTCAACAGGCTCATACTTTCGCATGTTACTCATACTTGATGGCTAGATCCAGGGCTTTTTCTGGATTGGATCACGTAGTAATGTGGTACCACACTGAAACAGTCAATTAAACCTGGATTCCATCAATATTTTAGAGGACAACGCAAGTTAGGTCTGGGATTGGTCTGGGATTTGACCTCATCAGGGTCATATCTTCGCGTTCTTCACATACTTGTTGAACAGATCCTGGGTATTTTTCTGGTTTGGATCAGGTAGTAATGTGGTACCACACTGAAACAGTCGATTAAACCTGGTTTCGATCAATATTTTAGAGGATAACGCATGTTCTGTCTAGGTTAGGCCTGGGATTTGCCCTCGTCAGGCTCATACTTTCGCATTCTTCACACACTTGTTGTACAGATCCAGGGTTTTTTCTGGATTGGATCACGTAGTAATGTGGTACCACACTGAAACAGTCCATTAAACCTGGTTTCCATCAATATTTTAGAGGACAACGCAAGTTAGGTCTGGTATAGGTCTGGGATTTGCCCTCATCAGGGTCATATTTTCGCGTTCTTCACATACTTGTTGAACAGATCCTGGGTATTTTTCTGGTTTGGATCAGGTAGTAATGTGGTACCACACTGAAACAGTCGATTAAACCTGGTTTCGGTCAATATTTTTGAGGATAACTCATGTTAGGTCTAGGTTAGGGCAGGGATTTACCCTCATCAGGGTCATATTTCCGCATTCTTCACATACCTGTTGAACAGATCCTGGGTATTTTTCTGGTTTGGATCACGTAGTAATGTGGTACCACACTGAAATAGTCGATTAAACCTGGTTTCGACCAATATTTTAGAGGATAACGCAAGTTATTTCTGGGATAGGTCCGGGATTTGCCCTCGTCAGGCTCATACTTTCGCATTCTTCACATACTTGTTGTACAGATCCTGGATTTTTTTCTGGTTTGGATCACATAGTAATGTGATACCACACTGAAACTGTCGATTAAACCTGGTTTCGATCAATAGTTTAGAGGACAACGCAAGTTAGGTCTGGGATAGGCCTGGGATTTGCCCTGATCAGGCTCGTACTTTCGCATATTTCTCATACTTGGTGGCCAGATTCTGGGTTTTTTCTGGTTTGGATCCCGTAGTATTGTGGTACCACACTGAAACAGTCCGTTAAACCTGGATTCGATTAATATTTTAGAGGACAACGCATGTTATGTCTAGGTTAGGCCTGGGATTTGCCCTCATCAGACACATACTTTCGCATTCTCCACATACTTGTTGAACAGATCCTGGGTTTTTTCAGGTTTGGATCACGTAGTAATGCAGCACCACACTGAAACATTCAATTAAACCTGGTCTTGATAAATATTTTAGAGGATAACGCATGTTAGGTCTGGGTTAGGTCTAGGATTTGCCCTCATCAGGCTCATACTTTCGCATGTTACTCATACTTGATGGCTAGATCCAGGGCTTTTTCTGGATTGGATCACGTAGTAATGTGGTACCACACTGAAACAGTCAATTAAACCTGGTTTCCATCAATATTTTAGAGGACATCGCAAGTTAGGTCTGGGATAGGTCTGGGATTTGCCCTCATCAGGGTCATATTTTCGCGTTCTTCACATACTTGTTGAACAGATCCTACGTTTTTTCTGGATTGTATCACGTAGTAATGTGGTACCACACTGAAACAGTCGATTAAACCTGGTTTCGGTCAATATTTTTGAGGATAACGCAAGTTATGTCTGGGATAGGTCCGGGATTTACCCTCGTCAGGCTCATACTTTCGCATTCTTCATATACTTGTTGTACAGATCCTGGGTTTTATTCTGGTTTGGATCACATAGTAATGTGGTACCACACTGAAACAGTCGATTAAACCTGGTTTCGATCAATATATTAGAGGACAACGCAAGTTAGGTCTGGGATAGGTCTGGGATTTGCCCTGATCAGGCTCCTACTTTCGCATATTTCTCATACTTGGTGGCCAGATTCTGGGTTTTTTCTGGTTTGGATCCCGTAGTATTGTGGTACCACACTGAAACAGTCCATTAAACCTGGATTCGATTAATATTTTAGAGGACAACGCATGTTATGTCTAGGTTAGGCCTGGGATTTGCCCTCATCAGACACATACTTTCGCATTCTCCACATACTTGTTGAACAGATCCTGGGTTTTTTCAGGTTTGGATCACGTAGTAATGTGGTACCACACTGAAACATTCAATTAAACCTGGTCTTGATAAATATTTTAGAGGATAACGCATGTTAGGTCTGGGTTAGGTCTAGGATTTGCCCTCATCAGGCTCATACTTTCGCATGTTACTCATACTTGATGGCTAGATCCAGGGCTTTTTCTGGATTGGATCACGTAGTAATGTGGTACCACACTGAAACAGTCAATTAAACCTGGTTTCCATCAATATTTTAGAGGACATCGCAAGTTAGGTCTGGGATAGGTCTGGGATTTGCCCTCATCAGGGTCATATTTTCGCGTTCTTCACATACTTGTTGAACAGATCCTGGGTATTTTTCTGGTTTGGATCAGGTAGTAATGAGGTACCACACTGAAACAGTCGATTAAACCTGGTTTCGATCAATATTTTAGAGGATAACGCATGTTCCGTCTAGGTTAGGCCTGGGATTTGCCCTCGTCAGGGTCATATTTTCGCGTTCTTCACATACTTGTTGAACAGATCCTGGGTATTTTTCTGGTTTTGATCAGGTAGTAATGTGGTACCACACTGAAACAGTCGATTAAACCTGGTTTCGGTCAATATTTTTGAGGATAACTCATGTTAGGTCTAGGTTAGGCCCGGGATTTACCCTCATCAGGGTCATATTTCCGCATTCTTCACATACCTGTTGAACAGATCCTGGGTATTTTTCTGGCTTGGATCACGTGGCAATGTGGTACCACACTGAAATAGTCGTTTAAACCTAGTTTCGACCAATATTTTAGAGGATAACGCATATTCTGTCTAGGTTAGGCCTGGGATTTGCCCTCGTCAGGCTCATACTTTCGCATTCTTCACACACTTGTTGTACAGATCCTGGGTTTTTTCTGGATTGGATCACGTAGTAATGTGGTACCACACTGAAACAGTCCATTAAACCTGGTTTCCATCAATATTTTAGAGGACAACGCAAGTTAGGTCTGGTATAGGTCTGGGATTTGACCTCATCAGGGTCATATTTTCGCGTTCTTCACATACTTGTTGAACAGATCCTGGGTATTTTTCTGGTTTGGATCACGTAGTAATGTGGTACCACACTGAAATAGTCGATTAAACCTGGTTTCGACCAATATTTTAGAGGATAACGCAAGTTATGTCTGGGATAGGTCCGGGATTTGCCCTCGTCAGGCTCATACTTTCGTATTCTTCACATACTTGTTGTACAGATCCTGGGTTTTTTTCTGGTTTGGATCACATAGTAATGTGATACCACACTGAAACAGTCGATTAAACCTGGTTTCGATCAGTATTTTAGAGAATAACGCATGTTAGGTCATGGTTAGTTCAGGGATTTGCTCTCATCAGGCTCGTACTTTCGCATATTTCTCATACTTGATAGCCAGATTCTGGACTTTTTCTAGTTTGGATCCTGTAGTAATGTGGTACCACACTGAAACAGTCCATTTAACCTGGTTTCGATCAATATTTTAGAGGATAACGCATGTTATGTCTAGGTTAGGCCTGGGATTTGCCCTCATCACACACATACTTTCGCATTCGTCACATACTTGTTGAACGGATCCTGGGTTTTTTGTGGTTTGGATCATGTAGTAATGCGGTACCACACTGAAACAGTCGATTAAACCTGGTTTCGATCAATATTTTAGAGGACAACGCAAGTTAGGTCTGGGATAGGTCTGGGATTTGCCCTGATCAGGCTCGTACTTTCGCATATTTCTCATACTTGATGACCAGATTCTGGGCTTTTGCTGGTTTGGATCCCGTAGTATTGTGGTACCACACTGAAACAGTCCATTAAACCTGGATTCGATCAATATTTTAGAGGACAGCGCATGTTCTGTCTAGGTTAGGCCTGGGATTTGCCCTCGTCAGGCTCATACTTTCGCATTCTTCACACACTTGTTGTACAGATCCTGGGTTTTTTCTGGATTGTATCACGTAGTAATGTGGTACCACACTGAAACAGTCGATTAAACCTGGTTTCGGTCAATATTTTTGAGGATAACGCAAGCTATATCTGGGATAGGTCCGGGATTTACCCTCGTCAGGCTCATACTTTCGCATTCTTCATATACTTGTTGTACAGATCCTGGGTTTTATTCTGGTTTGGATCACATAGTAATGTGGTACCACACTGAAACAGTCGATTAAACCTGGTTTCGATCAATATATTAGAGGACAACGCAAGTTAGGTCTGGGATAGGTCTGGGATTTGCCCTGATCTGGCTCGTACTTTCGCATATTTCTCATACTTGGTGACCAGATTCTGGGCTTTTTCTGGTTTGGATCCCGTAGTATTGTGGTACCACACTGAAACAGTCCATTAAACCTGGATTCGATCAATATTTTAGAGGACAGCGCATGTTATGTCTAGGTTAGGCCTGGGATTTGCCCTCATCAGACACATACTTTCGCATTCTCCACATACTTGTTGAACAGATCCTGGGTTTTTTCAGGTTTGGATCACGTAGTAATGTGGTACCACACTGAAACATTCAATTAAACCTGGTCTTGATAAATATTTTAGAGGATAACGCATGTTAGGTCTGCGTTAGGTCTAGGATTTGCCCTCAACAGGCTCATACTTTCGCATGTTACTCATACTTGATGGCTAGATCCAGGGCTTTTTCTGGATTGGATCACGTAGTAATGTGGTACCACACTGAAACAGTCAATTAAACCTGGTTTCCATCAATATTTTAGAGGATAAC
The DNA here is from genome assembly GCF_051014445.1 of Colletes latitarsis. Classification (NCBI taxonomy): domain Eukaryota; kingdom Metazoa; phylum Arthropoda; class Insecta; order Hymenoptera; family Colletidae; genus Colletes; species Colletes latitarsis. Next base: position 8,786,048 of record NW_027488373.1, on the reverse strand, counting down.
GCAAGTTTGGTCTGGGATCCCGACGGCGTCAGCACGGTGTGTTATGCGGATGACACACTGGTGCTGGCCGTCGGGGCGCACTGGGGGAGCGCCATGCGTCGCGCGGAGGAGGGGTCGCAACGCGTCGTCGACCGGATCAGGGGATGGGGATGACGGTGGCGGTCCATAAGACCGAGGTGATTGCGTTTCATTCACCTCGGCAGGATCCGCCACCCCCTCTGATTCGGGTGGGTGGGGCTGACATCGAGGTGAAGCCCCAGATCAGGTATCTAGGGCTGATCCTCGATAGCCACTGGCGTTTCGAGAAGCATTTCCGCTGCCTGGTCCCCCGGTTGGAAAGGATGGTTGCGGCTCTGGGCCGGATCCTGCCCAACCTGGGGGGCCCGGCGGGCCGAGTTCGTCGCCTCTATGTGGCAATGGTCCAGTCGGTGACCCTATACGGGGCCCCCGTCTGGGCGGACGACCTGGCTGCCTCCCGGCGCAGCATGACTATGCTGCGTCGGGTGCAGAGGCGCATGGCGCTCAGGGTCGTCCGCGGGTATCGGACCATGTCACATGGGGCGGCGACGGTTCTAGCGGGGATGCCGCCCATGGACCTGCTCGCGCGGTCGCACGCGGTGATGTACCGGCACCGCGTCGACCGTCGCGCGGGGGTGGGGGCGGTCCCGGGCGGGCAGGAACCTGCTTGGGGCGATTTGAAGCGCCAGGCCCGGCAGTCCGTGTTGCTCGCGTGGCAGGAGCGGCTGGCTCTGCCAACCGCGGGGCACCGGACTGTCGGGGCGGTTCGGCCACTCCTGAAGGAGTGGCTGGACACAGGCCATGGCAGCCTCACCTACCGGATGGCACAGGTATTTTCCGGGCATGGCAGCTTCGGAAGATACCTGTGCCGGATAGGGAAGGAGCCGACGGCGCGTTGCTGCCACTGCGACGCTGAGCAGGACACGGCGGATCATACCCTGGAGGTATGCCCCGCGTGGGAGGGGGAGCGCCGTGTCCTGGTCGGCGTCGTCGGGCGGGATGTCTCGCTGCCGGGCGTGGTGCGTGCCATGCTCGGCAGCGAGGAGAAGTGGAGGGCCGTGGCCTCCTTCTGCGAGAACGTAATGTTGCAGAAGGAGGCCGCGGGGAGGGAGCGCGAGCTTCAGCGGCGCGCTCGTGCGGTGGCCCGAGGTCGTCGCCCGGTCGCGAGGCGTCGCGGGCGGCCGCCTCGGCGTGGCGGATGACCTAGGCTGGGAGGGGGGTCCTGAGGGGACCCTCCTCCCACCAGGCGGCGCCGGGTCGGACCGGTTGGGGGTAGGAGTGCCTCCCCCTACCGGTCCGACGCAAGGGGAGGCACCCTCGGCGGTCTGGTGCGGCCATGAACGCCCGGCCGCCGAGGGGTGGAAACGGGGTCGCGGGCGGATGCGAGTTGGGGCTCGCAGCCGCCATTAAACGCGGCCCCGGGACGGATAGCGGCGGGATGGAGTGGCCCCGTCCCGCCGCTATGAGGCAGTGTGTCTACTGGGGGGACCGATTGTCCCCCCGGGGGATGGGCGCGAAAGCGCGGGCACGGGGAGGATACCGGAAGAATGCTTCGAGCGATTCCCGGTATCCTCCCAAAGCGTGCCGAAAGGTCACCGTGGGGTTTTTAGTGGGTAGGTCCCGCGCCTGTCGTTGTACGGGCGCGGGGAATCCCACACACCCCTCCCACCTCTCCCCAAGGAGGTGGGAGGGAGTCTTTCGAAGATTTTCCCCACGACAAAAAAAAAAAAAAAAAAAAAAAAAAAAAAAAGTTTGGTCTGGGATAGGTCTGGGATTTGCCCTCATCAGGCTCATACTTTCGCGTTTTTCGCATACTTGTTGAACAGATCCTGGGTTTTTTCTGGTTTGGGTCACGTAGTAATGTGGTTCCACACTGAAACAGTCGATTAAACCAGGTTTCGATCAATATTTTTGAGGATAACGCATGTTAGGTCTAGGTTAGGCCTGGGATTTTCACTCATCAGACTCATACTTTCGCATTCTTCACATACTTGTTGAACAGATCCTGGGTTTTTTCTGGTTTGGATCACGTAGTAATGTGGGGCCACACTGAAACAGTCGATTAAACCTGGTTTCGATTAATATTTTTGAGGATAACGCATGTTAGGTCTGGGATAGGTCTGGGATTTGCCCTCATCAGGCTCATACTTTCGCAGTTTTAACATGCTTGTTGACCAGATCGAGGGTCTTTTCTGCTTTGGATCACGTAGTAAAGTGGTACCACACTGAAACAGTCAATTAAACCTGGTTTCGATCAACATTTTTGAGGGTAACGCATGTTAGGTCTACGTTAGGCCGAGGATTTTCACTCATCAGACTCATACTTTCGCATTCTTCACATACTTGTTGAACGGATCCTGGGTTTTTACTGGTTTGGATGACGTAGTAATGTGGTACCACACTGAAACAGTCAATTAAGCCTGGTTTCGATCAATATTTTAAAGAACAATTCATGTTAGGTCTAGGTTAGGTCTGGCATTTGCCCTCATCAGACTCATAAATTCGCGTTTTTCACATACTTGTTGAACGGATCCTGGGTTTTTACTGGTTTGGATGACGTAGTAATGTGGTACCACACTGAGACAGTCAATTAAGCCTGGTTTCGATCAATATTTTAAAGAATAATTCATGTTAGGTCTAGGCTAGGTCTGGGATTTGCTCTCATCAGGCTCATTCTTCCGCATATTTCTCATACTTGATGGCGAGATCCTGGGCTGTTTCTGGATTGTATCACGTAGTAATGTGGTACCACGCTGAAAGAGTCAATTCAACCTGGATTCGATTAATATTTTAGAGGATAACGCCGGTTATGTCTGAGTATGTTATGGTATTTGCAATTATCTGCCTAATACTTTCGCATTTTTCGCATACTAGTTGGCCAGATCCTGGGCTTTTACTGACTTGGACCACGCAGTAATGTGGTACCACACTGAAACGGTCAATTAAGTCTGGTTTCGATCAATACTTTTGGGGACAATACCGGTTAGGTTTGTGTTAGGTCTGGTATTTGCAATCATCTGCCTCATGCTTTCGTATATTTCGCATACTTGTTGGTCAGATCCTGGATTTTTTTCTGGTTAGGATCACGTACTAATGTTGTACCACACAGAAGTAGTCAATAAAACCTGGTTCCGATTAACATGTTAGAGGATAACGCCGGTTAGGTCTGGGTTGCGACTGGTATTTGCAATCATCTGCCTGATACTTTCGCATCTTTCGCATACTTGTTGGCCAGATCCTGCGTTTTTTTCTGGTTAGGATCACGTATTAAAGTGGTACCACACTGAAAGAGTCAATTAAACCTGGTCTCGAATAATATTTCAGAGGATAACACCGGCTAGGTCTGGGTTACGTCTGGTATATGCAATCATCTGCCTCATACTTTCGCATTTTTCGCATACTTGATGACCATATCCTGGGTTTTTTTTCTGGTTTGGATCACGTAGTAATGTGGTACCACACCGAAACAGTCAATAAAACCTGGTTGCGATAAATATTTTAGAGGATAGCGCCGGTTATGTCTGGGTTAGTTCTGGTATTTGCCATCATCTAGCTCATACTTTCGCATTTTTCGCATACCTGAATGGCCAGATCGTGAGCTACTTCTGGTTTAGATCACGTAGTAATGTGGTACCACACTGTAACAGGCAATTAAATCTGGTGCCGATTAATATTTCAGAGGGTTACATCGGTTAGGTCAGGGTTGCGGCTGGTATTTGCAATCATCTGCCTGATACTTTCGCATCTTTCGCATACTTGTTGGCCAGATCCTGCGTTTTTTTCTGGTTAGGATCACGTATTAAAGTGGTACAACACTGAAACAGTCAATTAAACCTGGTCTCGTATAATATTCCAGAGGATAACACCGGTTAGGTCTGGGTTACGTCTGGTATATGCAATCATCTGCCTCATACTTTCGCATTTTTCGCATACTTGATGACCATATCCTGGGTTTATTCTGGTTAGGATCACGTATTAATGTGGTGCCACACTGAAACAGTCAGTTCAACCTGGATTCGATTAATATTTTAGAGGATAACGCCGGTTATGTCTGGGTAAGTTATGGTATTTGCAATCATCTGCCTCATACTTTCGCATTTTTCGCATACTTGTTGGCCAGATCCAGGGTTTTTTCTGGTTTGGATCACGTAGTAATGTGGTACCACACCGAAACAGTCAATAAAACCTGGTTGCGATAAATATTTTAGAGGATTGCGCCGGTTATGTCTGGGATAGTTCTGGTATTTGCCATCATCTAGCTCATACTTTCGCATTTTTCGCATACCTGAATGGCCAGATCGTGGGCTACTTCTGGTTTAGATCACGTAGTAATGTGGTACCACACTGTAACAGTCAATTAAATCTGGTTCCGATTAATATTTTAGGGATTAACATCGGTTAGGTCTGGGTTAGGTCTGGTATTTGCAAACGCCTGCCTGATTCCTTCGAAACTTTCGCATACTTGTTGGCCAGATCCTGGGTCTTTTTCTGGATAGCATCACGTATTAATGTGGCACCACACTGAAATAATCAATAAAACCTGGTATCGATCAATACATTAGAGGACAATGCCGGTTAGGTTTGTGTTAGGTCTGGTATTTGCAAACATCTGCCTCATACTTACGCATCTTTCGCATACTTGTTGGCCAGATCCTGGGAATTTTTCTGGATAGCATCACGTAATAATGTGGTACCACACAGAAATAGTCATTGAAACTTGGTTTCAATCAATATCTTAGGGGATAACACCTGTTAGGTCTGGGTTACGTCTGGCATTCGCAATCATCTGGCTCATACTTTCGTATTTTTCGCATACTTTTTGGGCAGACCCTGGGTTTTTTTCTGGTTAGGATCACGTATTAATGTGGTACCACAGTGAAATAGTCAATAAAAACTGGTTTCAATTAATATTTTAGAGGATAACGCCGGTTATGTCTGGGTTAGGTCTGGTATTTGCAATCACCATCCTCTTACTTTCGCATTTTTCGCATACTTGTTGGCCAGATCCTGGGCTTTTACTGACTTGGACCACGTAGTAATGTGGTACCACACTGTAACAGTCAATTAAATCTGGTTCCGATTAATATTTTAGAGGATAACGCCGGTTAGGTCTGGGATGCGGCTGGTATTTGCAATCATCTGCCTGATACTTTCGCATCTTTCGCATACTTGTTGGCCAGATCCTGCGTTTTTTTCTGGTTAGGATCACGTATTAAAGTGGTACCACACTGAAACAGTCAATTAAACCTGGTCTCGAATAATATTTCAGAGGATAACACCGGCTAGGTCTGGGTTACGTCTGGTATATGCAATCATCTGCCTCATACTTTCGCATTTTGCGCATACATGTTGTTCAGATCCTGGGCTTTTTCTAATTTGGATCACGTATTAATGTGGTACCACACTGAAATGGTCAATAAAAACTGGTTCCAATTAATATTTTAGAGGATAACGACGGTTATGTCTGGGTTAGGCCTGGTATTTGCATTCATCTGGCTCATACTTTCGTATTTTTCGCATATTTGTTGGCCAGATACTGGGGTTATTCTGGTTTGGATCACGTAGTATATGCTACCACACCGGAACAGTCAATTAAACCTGGATTCGATCAATATTTTAAGGGATAACACCGGATAGGTCTGGGTTAGGTCTGGTATTTGCAAACATCTGCCTCATACTTTCGCATTTTTCGCATACTGGTTCGCCAGATCCTGGGCTTTTCCTGAGTTGGGTCACGTAGTAATGTGGTACCACACTGAAACAGTCAATAAAACCTGGTTCCGATTAATATTTTAGAGGATAACGCCGGTTATGTCTGGGTTAGTTATGGTATTCGCAATCATCTGCCTCATACTTTCGCATTTTTCACATACTTGTTGGCCAGATCCTGGGCTTTTACTGACTTGGACCACGTAGTAATGTGGTACCACACTGAAACAGTCAATTAAGGCTGGTTTCGATCAATACTTTAGAGGACAATACCGGTTAGGTTTGTGTTAGGTCTGGTATTTGCAATCACCTGCCTCATACTTTCGCATCTTTCGCATACTTGTTGGCCAGATCCTGCGCTTTTTTCTGGTTAGGATCACGTGCCAATGTGGTACCACATCGAAACAGTCAATTAAGCCTGGTTCCGGATAATATTTTAGAAGATAGCGCCGGTTTGGTCTGGGATGCGGCTGGTATTTCCAATCATCTGCCTGATACTTTCGAATCTTTCGGATACTTGTTGGCCAGATCTTGTGTTTTTTTCTGGTTAGGATCACGTATTAAAGTGGTACCACACTGAAACAGTAAATAAAACCTGGATCCGATTAATATTTTAGAGGAGAACGCCGGTTATGCCTGGGTTAGATCAGGTATTTGCCATGATCTAGATCATACTTTCGCATTTTTCGCATACCTGAATGGCCAGATCGTGGGCTCTTTCTGGTTTAGATCACGTAGTAATGTGGTACCACACTGTAACAGTCAATATAACCTGGTTCCGATTAATATTTTAGAGGATAACGCCGGTTAGGTCTGGTTTGCGACAGGTATTTGCAATAATCTGCCTGATACTTTCGCATCTTTCGCATACTCGTTGGCCAGATCCTGGGTTTTTTTCTGGTTAGGATAACGTATTAAAGTGGTACCACACTGAAACAGTCAATTAAACCTGGTTTCGAATAATATTTCAGAGCGTAACATCGGTTAGGTCTGGGTTACGTCTGGTATATGTAATCATCTGCCTCATACTGTCGCATTTTTCGTATACATGTTGACCATATCCTGGGTTTTTTTCTGGTTAGGATCACGTATTAATGTGGTGCCACAAATAAAACAGTCAATTAAACCTGGTTTCTATCAATATTTTAGAGGATAACGCATGTTAGGTCTGGGTTAGGTCTAGGATTTGCCCTCATGAGGCTCATACTTTCGCATTCTTCACATACTTGTTGAACAGATCCTGGGCTTTTTCTGCTTTGGATCACGTAGCAAAGTGGTACCACACTGAAACTGTCGATTAAACCTGGTTTCGATCAATATTATTGACGATAACGCATGTTAGGTCTAGGTTAGGCCTGGGATTTTCACTCATCAGACTCATACTTTCGCATTCTTCACATACTTGTTGAACGGATCCTGTGTTTTTTCTGGTTCGGATCACGTAGTAGTGTGGTACCACACTAAAACAGTCAATTAAACCTGGTTTCGATCAATATTTTAGAGGATAACGCAAGTTAGGTCCGGGATAGGTCAGAGATTTGCCCTCATCAGACTCATACTTTCGCACACTTCACATACTCGTTGAACAGATCCTGGATTTTTTTCTGATTTGGATCACGTAGTAATGTGGTACCACACTGAAACTGTCGATTAAACCTGGTTTCGATCAATATTTTAGAGGATAACGCAAGGTAGGTCTGAGATAGGTCTGGGATTTGTCCTCATCAGGGTCATACTTTCGCATATTTCTTATACTTCATGGCTAGATCCTGGGCTATTTCTGGATTGGATCACGTAGTAATGTGGTACCACACTGAAACAGTCAATTAAACCTGGTTTCGATGAATATTTTAGAGGATAACGGAAGTTAGGTCTGGGATAGGTCTGGGATTTGCCCTCATCAGGCTCATACTTTCGCGTTTTTCACATACTTGTTGAACAGATCCTGGGTTTTTTCTGGTTTGGATCACGTAGTAGTGTGGTACCACACTGAAACAGTCCATTAAACCTCGTTTCGATCAATATTTTAGAGGATATCGCGTGTTAGGTCTGGGTTAGGTCTAGGATTTGCCCCCATCAGGCTCATACTTTCGCGTTTTTCACATACTTGTTGAACAGATCCTGGGTTTTTTCTGGTTTGGTTCACGTGGCAATGTGGTACAACACTGAAACATTCAATTAAACCTGGTCTTGATAAATATTTTTGAGGCTAGCGCATGTTAGGTCTGGGTTAGGTCAAGGATTTGCCCTCATCAGGCTCATACTTTCGCATATTTCTCATACTTCATGGATAGATCGTGGTCTATTTCTGGATTGGATCACGTAGTAATGTGGTACGACACTGAAACAGTCAATTAAACCTGGTTTCCATCAATATTTTAGAGGACAACGCATGTTAGGTATAGGTTAGGCCTGGGATTTGCCCTCATCAGGGTCATACTTTCGCAGTTTTAACATACATGTTGACCTGATCGAGGGTTTTTTCTGCTTTGGATCACGTAGTAAAGTGGTACCACACTGAAACACTCGATTAAACCTGGTTTCGATCAATAATTTAGAGGATAACGCAAGTTAGGTCTGGGATAGGTCTGGGATTTGCCCTCATCAGACTCATACTTTCGCACACTTCACATACTCGTTGAACAGATCCTGGGTTATTTTCTGGTTTGGATCGCATAGTAATGTGGTACCACACTGAAACTGTCGATTAAACCAGGTTTCGATCAATATTTTTGAGGATAACGCATGTTAGGTCTGGTACAGGTCAAGGATTTGCCCTCATCAGGCTCATACTTTCGCATATTTCTCATACTTCATGGATAGATCGTGGTCTATTTCTGGATTGGATCACGTAGTAATGTGGTACCACACCGAAACACTCGATTAAACCTGGTTTCGATCAATATTTTAGAGGATAGCGCTAGTTATGTCTGGTATAGGTCTGGGATTTGCCCTCATCAGACTCATTCTTTCGCATATTTCTCATACTTGATGGCTAGATCCAGGGCTATTTCTGGATTGGATCACGTAGTAATGTGGTACCACACTGAAGCGGTCAATTAAACCTGGGTTCGATCAATATTTTAGAGGATAACGCAAGTTAGGTCTGGGATAGGTCTGGGATTTGCCCTCATCAGGCTCATACTTTCGCGTTTTTCACATACATGTTGAACAGATCCTGGGTTTTTTCTGGTTCGGATCACGTAGTAGTGTGGTACCACACTGAAACAGTCCATTAAACCTGGTTTCGATCAATATGATAGAGGATAACGCAAGTTAGGTCTGGGTTAGGTCTGGGATTTGCCCTCATCAGGCTCGTACTTTCGCGTTTTTCACATACCCGTAGAACAGATACTGGGTTTTTTCTGGATTAGATCACGCAGTAATGTGGTACCACACCGTAACATTCAATTTAACCTGGTCTGGATAAATATTTTAGGGGATATCGCATGTTAGGTCTAGGATAGGCCTGGGATTTGCCCTAATCAGGGACATACTTTCGCAGTTTTAACATACATGTTGACCTGATCGAGGGTTTTTTCTGCTTTGGATCGCGTAGTAAAGTGGTACCACACTGAAACAGTCGATTAAACCTGGTTTCGATCAATATTTTAGTGGATAACGCAAGTTAGGTCTGGGATAGGTCTGGGATTTGCTCTCATCAGACTCATACTTTCGCACACCTCACATACTCGTTGAACAGATCCTGGGTTATTTTCTGGTTTGGATCACATAGTAATGTGGTACCACACTGAAACTGTCGATTAAACCAGGTTTCGATCAATATTTTTGAGGATAACGCATGTTAGGTCTAAGTTAGGCCTGGGATTTTCACTCATCAGTCTCATACTTTCGCATTCTTCACATACTTGTTGCACGGATCCTGGGTTTTTTTCTGGTTTGGATCACGTAGTAAAGTGATAACACACTGAAACAGTTAATTAAACCTGGTTTCGATCAATATTTTAGAGGATAACGCACGTTAGGTCTGGGTTAGGTCTAGGATTTGCCCTCATCAGGCTCATTCTTTCGCATATTTCTCATACTTGATGGCTAGATCCGGGGCTTTTTCTGGATTGCATCACGTAGTAATGAAGTACGACACTGAAACAGTCAATTAAACCTGGTTTCCATCAATATTTTAGAGGACAACGCATGTTAGGTATAGGTTAGTCCTGGGATTTGCCCCCATCAGGGTCATACTTTCGCAGTTTTAACATACATGTTGACCTGATCGAGGGTTTTTTCTGCTTTGCATCACGTAGTAAAGTGGTACCACGCTGAAACAGTCAATTAAACCTGGTTTCCATGAATATTACAGAGGACAACGCATGTTAGGTATAGGTTAGCCCTGGGATTTGCCCTCATCAGGGTCATACTTTCGCAGTTTTAAATACATGTTGGCCTGATCGAGGGTTTGTTCTGCTTTGGATCACGTAGTAAAGTGGTACCACACTGAAACAGTCGATTAACCCTGGTTTCGATCAATATTTTAGTGGATAACGCAAGTTAGGTCTGGGATAGGTCTGGGATTTGCTCTCATCAGACTCATACTTTCGCACACCTCACATACTCGTTGAACAGATCCTGGGTTATTTTCTGGTTTGGATCACATAGTAATGTGGTACCACACTGAAACTGTCGATTAAACCAGGTTTCGATCAATATTTTTGAGGATAACGCATGTTAGGTCTAAGTTAGGCCTGGGATTTTCACTCATCAGTCTCATACTTTCGCATTCTTCACATACTTGTTGAACGGATCCTGGGTTTTTTCTGGTTTGGATCACGTAGTAAAGTGGTACCACACTGAAGCAGTCGATTAAACCTGGCTTCGATCAATATTTTACAGGATAACGCAAGTTAGGTCTGGGTTTGGTCTGGGATTTGCCCTCATCAGACTCATACTTTCGCACACTTCACATACTCGTTGGACAGATCCTGGGTTATTTTCTGGTTTGGATCACATAGTAAGGGGGTACCACACTGAAACAGTCGATTAAACCAGGTTTCGATCAATATTTTTGAGGATAACGCAAGTTATGTCTGGTATAGGTCTGGGATTTGCTCTCATCAGGCTCATTCTTTCGCATATTTCTCATACTTCATGGCTAGATCCTGGGCTATTTTTGGATTGTATCACGTAGTAATGTGGTACCACACTGAAGCGGTCAACTAAACATGGTTTCGATCAATATTTTAGAGGATAACGCAAGTTAGGTCTGGGATAGGTTTGGGATTTGCCCTCATCAGGCTCGTACTTTCGCGTTTTTCACATACCTGTAGAACAGATCCTGGGTTTTTTCTGGTTCGGATCACGTAGTAGTGTGGTACCACACTGAAACAGTCCATTAAACCTGGTTTCGATCAAGATGTTAGAGGATAACGCAAGTTAGGTCTGGGTTAGGTCTGGGATTTGCCCTCATCAGGCTCGTACTTTCGCGTTTTTCACATACCTGTAGAACAGATCCTGGGTTTTTTCCGGATTGGATCACGCAGTAATGTGGTACCACACCGTAACATTCAATTTAACCTGGTCTGGATAAATATTTTAGGGGATATCGCATGTTAGGTCTAGGTTAGGCCTGGGATTTGCCCTAATCAGGGTCATACTTTCGCAGTTTTAACATGCATGTTGACCTGATCGAGGATTTTTCTACTTTGGATCACGTACTAAAGTCATGACACACTGAAACAGTCAATTAAACCTGGTTTCGATCAATATTTTAGAGGATAACGCATGTTAGGGCTGGGTTAGGTCTAGGATTCGCCCTCATCAGGCTCATTCTTTCGCATATTTCTCATACTTGATGGCTAGATCCGGGGCTATTTCTGGATTGGATCACGTAGTAAGGTGGAACCACACTGAAACATTCAATGAAACCTGGTCTGGATAAATATTTTAGAGGCTAACGCATCTTAGGTCTGGGTTAGGCCTGGGATTTGCCCTCATCAGGGTCATACTTTCACAGTTTTAACATGCATGTTGACCTGATCGAGGGTTTTTTCTGCTTTGGATACGTAGTAATGCGGTACCATAACTAAAACAGTCAATTAAACCTGGTTTCGAACATTATTTTAGAGGATAACGCAAGTTAGGTCTGGGATAGGTCTGGGATTAGCCCTCATCAGACTCATACTTTCGCATATTTCTCATACTTGTTGAACAGATCCTGGGTTTTTTCTGGTTTGGGTCACGTAGTAATGTGGTACCACACTGAAACAGTCGATTAAACCAGGTTTCGATCAATATTTTAGAGGATAACGCAAGTTAGGTCTGGGATAGGTCTGGGATTTGCCCTCATCAGGCTCATACTTTCACGTTTTTCACATACTTGTTGAACAGATCCTGGGTCTTTTCTGGTTTGGGTCACGTAGTAATGTGGTACCACACTGAAACAGTCGATTAAACCTGGTTTCGATCAATATTTTTGAGGACAACGCATGTTAGGTCTAGGTTAGGCCGGGGATTTTCACTCATCAGACTCATACTTTCGCATTCTTCACATACTTGTTGAACGGATCCTGGGTTTTTACTGGTTTGGATCATGTAGTAATGTGGTACAACACTGAAACATTCAATTAAACCCGGTCTTGATAAATATTTTAGAGGATGACGCATGTTAGGTCTGGGTTACGTCTAGGATTTGCCCCCATCAGGCTCATACTTTCGCATATTTCTCATACTTCATGGCTGGATCCTGGGCTATTTCTGGATTGGATCACCTAGTAATGTGGTACCACACTGAAACAGTCAATTAAACCTGGTTTTGATCAATATTTTAGAGGATAACGCAAGTTTGGTCTGGGATAGGTCCGGGATTTGCCCTCATCAGGGTCATGCTTTCGCAGTTTTAACATACATGTTGACCTGATCGAGGGTTTTTTCTGCTTTGCATCACGTAGTAAAGTGGTACCACACTGAAGCAGTCCATTAAACCTGGTTTGGATCATTATTTTAGAGGATAACGCATGTTAGGTTTGGGTTAGGTCTAGGATTTGCCCTCATCAGGCTCATACTTTCGCATATTTCTCATACTTCATGGCTAGATCCTGGGCTGTTTCTGGATTGTATCACGTAGTAATGCGGTACCACGCTGAAACAGTCAATTAAACCTGGTTTCCATCAATATTTTAGAGGACAACGCATGTTAGGTCTAGGTTAGGCCTGGGATTTGCCCTCATCAGACTCATACTTTCGCGTTTTTCACATACTTGTTGAACAGATCCTGGGTTTTTTCTGGTTTGCGTCACGTTGTAATGTGGTACCACACTGAAACAGTCCATTAAACCTGGTTTGGATCAATATTTTAGAGGATAACGCATGTTAGGTCTAGGTTAGGCCTGGGATTTTCACTCATCAGACTCATACTTTCGCATTCTTCACATACTTGTTGAACGGATCCTGGTATTTTTCTGGTTTGCATCACGTAGTAATGTGGGACCACTCTGAAACAATCAATTAAACCTGGTCTTGATAAATATTTTAGAGAATAATTCATGTTAGGTCTAGGTTAGGTCTGGGATTTGCTCTCATCTGGCTCATTCTTTCGCATTTTTCTCATACTTGATGGCTAGATCCTGGACTTTTTCTGGATTGCACCACGTAGTAACGTGGTACCACACTGAAACAGTCAATTAAACCTGGTTTCGATCAATATTTTAGAGGATAACGCAAGTTATGTCTGAGATAGGTCTGGGATTCGCCCTCATCAGGGTCATACTTTCGCGTTTTTCACGTACTTGTTGAACTGATCCTGGGTTTTTTCTGGTTTGGATCACGTAGCAATGTGGTACCACACTGAAACAATCGATTAAACCTGGTTTCGATCAATATTTTAGAGGATAACGCAAGTTTGGTCTGGGTTAGGTCCGGGATTTGCCCTCATCAGGCTCATACTTTCGCATATTTCTGATACTTCATGGCTAGATCCTGGGCTGTTTCTGGATTGCACCACGTAGTAACGTGGTACCACACTGAAACAGTCAATTAAACCTGGTTTCCATCAATATTTTAGAGCACAACGCATGTTAGGTCTGGGATAGGCCGGGGATTTGCCCTCATCAGGGTCATGCTTTCGCAGTTTTAACATACATGTTGACCTGATCGAGGGTTTTTTCTGCTTTGCATCACGTAGTAAAGTGGTACCACACTGAAGCAGTCCGTTAAACCTGGTTTGGATCAATATTTTAGAGGATAACGCATGTTAGGTTTGGGTTACGTCTAGGATTTGCCCTCATCAGGCTCATACTTTCGCGTTTTTCACATACTTCATGGCTAGATCCTGGGCTATTTCTGGATTGGATCACGTAGTAATGAAGTACAACACCGAAACAGTCAATTACACCTGGTTTCCATCAATATTTTAGAGGACAACGCATGTTAGGTCTAGGTTAGGCCTGGGATTTGCCCACATCAGGGTCATACTTTCGCATATTTCTCATACTTCATGGCTAGATCCTGGGCTATTTCTGGATAGGATCACGTAGTAATGAAGTACAACACCGAAACAGTCAATTACACCTGGTTTCCATCAATATTTTAGAGGACAACGCATGTTAGGTCTAGGTTAGGCCTGGGATTTGCCCACATCAGGGTCATACTTTCGCAGGTCTAACATACATGTTTACCTGATCGAGGGTTTTTTATGCTTTGGATCACGTAGTAAAGTGGTACCACAATGAAACAGTCCACTAAACCTGGTTTGGATCAATATTTTAGAAGATAACGCATGTTACGTCTAGGTTAGTCCTGGGATTTTCACTCATCAGACTCATACTTTCGCATTCTTCACATACTTGTTGAACGGATCCTGGGTTCTTTCTGGTTTGGATCACGTAGTAATGTGGGACCACACGGAAACAATCAATTAAACCTGCTCATGATAAATATTTTAGAGGATAACGCATGTTAGGTCTGGGTTAGGTCTAGGATTTGCCCTCGTCAGGCTCATACTTTCGCATATTTCTCATACTTCATGGCTAGATCCTGGGCTATTTCTGGATTGGATCACGTAGTAATGAAGTACAACACCGAAACAGTCAATTACACCTGGTTTCCATCAATATTTTAGAGGACAACGCATGTTAGGTCTAGGTTAGGCCTGGGATTTGCCCACATCAGGGTCATACTTTCGCAGGTCTAACATACATGTTTACCTGATCGAGGGTTTTTTATGCTTTGGATCACGTAGTAAAGTGGTACCACAATGAAACAGTCCACTAAACCTGGTTTGGATCAATATTATAGAAGATAACGCATGTTAAGTCTAGGTTAGCCCTGAGATTTTCACTCATCAGACTCATACTTTCGCATTCTTCACATACTTGTTGAACGGATCCTGGGATTTTTCTGGATTGGTACACGTAGTAATGTGGTACCACACTGAAACATTCAATTAAACCAGGTCTTGATAAATATTTTAGTGGAAAACGCATGTTAGGTCTGGGTTAGGTCTAGGATTTGCCCTCGTCAGGCTCATGCTTTCGCATATTTCTCACACTTCATGGCTAGATCCTGGGCTATTTCTGCATTAGATCACGTAGTAATGTGGTACCACACTGAAACATTCAATTAAACCAGGTCTTGATAAATATTTTAGAGGAAAACGCATGTTAGGTCTGGGTCAGGTCTAGAATTTGCCCTCATCAGGCTCATACTTTCGCATATTTCTCATACTTCATGGCTAGATCCTGGGCTATTTCTGGATTGTATCACGTAGTAACGTGGTACTACGCTGAAACAGTCAATTAAACCTGGTCTTGATAAATATTTTAGAGGATAACGCATGTTAGGTCTGGGATAGGTCTAGGATTTGCCCTCATCAGACTCATACATTCGCACACTTCACATACTCGTTGAACAGATCCTGGGTTATTTTCTGGTTTGGATCTAATAGTAATGTGGTACCACACTGAAACAATAGATTAAACCAGGTTTCGATCAATATTTTAGAGAATAATTCATGTTAGGTCTAGGTTAGGCCTGGGATTTTCACTCATCAGACTCTAACTTTCGCACACTTCACATACTCGTTCAACAGATCCTGGGTTATTTTCTGGTTTGGATCACATAGTAATGTGGTAACACACTGAAACAGTAGCTAAACCAGGTTTCGATCAATATTTTAGAGGATAACGCATGTTAGGTCTAGGTTAGGCCTGGGATTTTCACTCATCAGACTCATACTTTCGCATTCTTCACATACATGTTGAACGGATCCTGGGTTTTTTCTGGTTTGGATCACGTAGGAATGTGGGACCACACCGAAACAATCAATTAAACCTGGTCTTGATAAATATTTTAGAGCATAACGCATGTCAGGTCTGGGATAGGTCTGGGATTTGACCTCATCAGGGTCATACTTTCGCAGTTTTAACATGCATGTTGACCTGATCGAGGGTTTTTTCTGCTTTGGATCACGTAGTAAAGTGGTACCACAACTAAAACAGTCAATTAAACCTGGCTTCGATCAATATTTTAGAGGATAACGCAAGTTAGGTCTGGGATAGGTCTGGGATTTGCCCTCATCAGTCTCATACTATCGTGTTTCTCACATACTTGTTGAACAGATCCTGGGTTGTTTCTGGTTTGGGTTACGTAGTAATGTGGTACCACACTGAAACAGTCGATTAAACCAGGTTTCGATCAATATTTTCGAGGATAACACATGTTAGGTCTAGGTTAGTCCTGGGATTTTCACTCATCAGACTCATACTTGCGCATTCTTCACATACTTGTTGAACGGATCCTGGGATTTTTCTGGTTTGGATCTAATAGTAATGTGGTACCACACTGAAACAATAGATTAAACCAGGTTTCGATCAATATTTTAGAGGATAACGCAAGTTAGGTCTAGGTTAGGCCTGGGATTTTCACTCATCAGGCTCATACTTTCGCATTCTTCACATACTTGTTGAACGGATCCTGGGTTCTTTCTGGTTTGGATCACGTAGTAATGTGGGACCACACTGAAACAGTCAATTAAACCTGGTTTCGATCAATATTTTAGAGAATAGTTCATGTTAGGTCTAGGTTAGGTCTGGGATTTGCTCTCATCAGGCTCATTATTTCGCATATTTCTCATACTTGATGGCTAGATCCTGGGCTTTTTCTGGACTGCATCACGTAGTAATGAAGTACAACACTGAAACAGTCAATTAAACCTGGTTTGCATCAATATCTTAGAGGACAACGCAAGTTAGGTCTGGGATACGACTGGGATTTGCCCTCATCAGGGTCATACTTTCGCAGTTCTAACATACATGTTGACATGATCGAGTGCCTTTTCTGCTTTGGATCACGTAGTAAAGTGGTACCACACTGAAACAGTCCATTAAACCTGGTTTGGATCAATATTTTAGAGGATAACGCGTGTTAGGTCTAGGTTAGGTCTGGGATTTTCACTCATCAGACTCATACTTTCGCATTCTTCACATACTTGTTGAACGGATCCTGGGGTTTTTCTTGTTTGGATCACGTAGGAATGTGGGACCACACCGAAACAATCAATTAAACCTGGTCTTGATAAATATTTTAGAGGATAACGCACGTCAGGTCTGGGATAGGTCTGGGATTTGACCTCATCAGGGTCATACTTTCGCAGTTTTAACATGCATGTTGACCTGATCGAGGGTTTTTTCTGCTTTGGATCACGTAGTAAAGTGGTACCACAACTAAAACAGTCAATTAAACCTGGTTTCGATCATTATTTTAGAGGATAACGCAAGTTAGGTCTGGGATAGGTCTGGGATTAGCCCTCATCAGACTCATACTTTCGCGTTTTTCACATACTTCTTGAACGGCTCCTGGGTTTTTACTGGTTTGGATCACGTAGTAATGTGGTACCACGCTCAAACAGTCAATTAAAACTGGTTTCGATCAATATCTTAGTGGATAACGCATGTTAGGTCTGGGTTAGGTCTAGGATTTGCCTAAAAACCTCATCAGGCTCATACTTTCGCATATTTCTCATACTTCATGGCTGGATCCTGGGCTATTTCTGGATTGAATCACGTAGTAATGTGGTACCACACTGAAACAGTCCATTAAACCTGGTTTGGATCAATATTTCATAGGATAACCCATGTTAGGTCTAGGTTAGCCCTGGGATTTTCACTCATCAGACTCATACTTCCGCATTCTTCACATACTTGTTGAACGGATCCTGGGTTTTTTCTGGTTTGGTTCACGTAGTAATGTGGTACCACACTGGAACATTCAATTAAACCTGGTCTTGATAAATATTTTAGAGGATAACGCATGTTAGGTCTGGGTTATGTCTAGGATTTGCCCCCATCAGGTTCATACTTTCGCATATTTCTCATACTTCATGGCTGGATCCTGGGCTATTTCTGGATTGGATCACGTAGTAATGTGGTACCACACTGGAACATTCAATTAAACCTGGTCTTGATAAATATTTTAGAGGATAACGCATGTTAGGTCTGGGTTATGTCTAGGATTTGCCCCCATCAGGTTCATACTTTCGCATATTTCTCATACTTCATGGCTGGATCCTGGGCTATTTCTGGATTGGATCACGTAGTAATGTGGTACCACGCTGAAACAGTCAATTAAACCTGGTTTCGTTCAATATTTTAGAGGATAAGGCAAGTTAGGTCTGGGATAGGACAGGGATTTGCCCTCATCAGGCTCATACTTTCGCGTTTTTCACATACTTGTTGAACAGATCCTGCGTTTTTTCCGGTTTGGGTCACGTAGTAGTGTGGTACCACACTGAAACTGTCGATTAAACCTGGTTTCGATCAATATTTTTGAGGATAACGCATGTTAGGTCTGGGTTAGGCCGGGGATTTGCCCTCATCAGGGTCATACTTTCGCAGTTTTAACATACATGTGGACGTGATCGAGGGTTTTTTCTGCTTTGGATCACGTAGTAAAGTGGCACCACACTGAAACAGTCCATTAAACCTGGTTTGGATCAATATTTTAGAGGATAACGCATGTTAGGTCTAGGTTAGCCCTGGGATTTTCACTCATCTGACTCATACTTTCGCATTCTTCACATACTTGTTGAACGGATCCTGGGTTTTTTCTGGTTTGGATCACGTAGTAATGTGGGACCACACTGAAACAATCAATTAAACCTGGACATGATACATATTTTAGAGGATAACGCATGTTAGGTTTGGGTTAGGTCTAGGATTTGCCCTCATCAGGCTCATACTTTCGCATATTTCTCATACTTCATGGCTAGATTATGGGCTGTTTCTGGATTGTATCACGTGGTAATGTGGTACCACGCTGAAACAGTCAATTAAGCCTGATTTCGATCAATATTTTAGAGGATAACGCAAGTTAGGTCTGGGATAGGTCTGGGATTCGCCATCATCAGGCTCATACTTTCGCATATTTCTCATACTTGATGGCTAGATCCTGGGCTTTTTCTGGATTGCATTACGTAGTAATGAAGTACAACACTGAAACAGTCAATTCAACCTGGCATCCATCAATATTTTAGAGGATAACGCATGTTAGGCCTGGAATAGGTCTAGGATTTGCCTCATCAGACTCAT
Organism: Colletes latitarsis; assembly: GCF_051014445.1. Taxonomy (NCBI): domain Eukaryota; kingdom Metazoa; phylum Arthropoda; class Insecta; order Hymenoptera; family Colletidae; genus Colletes; species Colletes latitarsis. Next base: position 8,766,783 of record NW_027488373.1, on the reverse strand, counting down.
ACTTTCGCATTCTTCACATACTTGTTGAACGGTTCCCGGGTTTTTTCTGGTTTGGATCACGTAGTAATGTGGGACCACACTGATACAATCATTAAACCTGGTCATGATAAATATTTTAGAGGATAACGCATGTTAGGTCTGGGATAGGTCTGGGATTTGCCCTCATCAGACTCATACTTTCGCACACTTCACATACTCGTTGAACAGATCCTGGGTTATTTTCTTGTTTGGATCACATAGTAATGTGGTACCACACTGAAACAGTCGATTAAATCAGGTTTCGATCAATATTTTTGAGGATAACGCATGTTAGGTCTAGGTTAGGCCTGGGATGTGCCCTCATCAGGGTCATACTTTCGCAGTTTTATCATACATGTTGACGTGATCGAGGGTTTTTTCTGCTTTGGATCACGTAGTAAAGTGGTACCACACTGAAACAGTCAATTAAACCTGGTTTCGTTCAATATTTTAGAGGATAACGCAAGTTAGGTCTGGGATAGGTCAGGGATTTACCCTCATCAGGCTCATACTTTCGCGTTTTTCACATACTTGTTGAACAGATCCTGGGTTTTTTCCGGTTTGGGTCACGTAGTAGTGTGGTACCACACTGAAACAGTCGATTAAACCTGGTTTCGATCAATATTTTTGAGGATAACGCATGTTAGGTCTAGGTTAGGTCTAGGATTTGCCCTCGTCAGACTCATACTTTTGCATATTTCTCATATTTCACGGCTAGGTCCTGGGCTATTTCTGGATTGGATCACATAGTAATGTGGTACCACACTGAAACAGTCAATTAAACCTGGTTTCGATCAATATTTTTGAGGATAACGCATGTTAGGTCTAGGTTAGGCCTGGGATTTTCACTCATCAGACTCATACTTTCGCATTCTTCACATACTTGTTGAACGGATCCTGGGCTTTTTCTGGATTGCATCACGCAGTAATGAAGTACAACACTGAAACAGTCAATTAAACCTGGTTTCCATCAATATTTTAGAGGACAACGCATGTTAGGTCTAGGTAAGGCCTGGGAGTTGCCCTCATCAGGGTCATACTTTCGCAGTTTTAACATACATGTTGACCTGATCGAGGATTCTTAATGCTTTGGATCACGTAGTAAAGTGGTACCACACTGAAACAGTCCATTAAACCTGGTTTGGATCAATATTTCAGAGGATAACGCATGTTAGGTCTAGGTTAGCCCTGGGATTTTCACTCATCAGACTCATACTTTCGCATTCTTCACATACTTGTTGAACGGATCCTGGGTTTTTTCTGGTTTGGTTCACGTAGTAATGTGGTACCACACTGAAACAATCAATTAAACCTGGTCATGATAAATATTTTAGAGGATAACGCATGTTAGGGCTGGGTTAGGTCTAGGATTTGCCCTCGTCAGGCTCATACTTTCGCATATTTCTCTTACTTCATGGCTAGATCCTGGGTTATTTCTGGTTTGGATCACGTAGTAATGTGGGACCACACTGAAACAATCAATTAAACCTGGTCATGATAAATATTTTAGAGGATAACGCATGTTAGGTCTGGGTGAGGTCTAGGATTTGCCCTCGTCAGGCTCATACTTTCGCATATTTCTCATACTTGATGGCTAGATCCTGGGCTTTTTCTGGATTGCATCACGTAGTAATGAAGTACAACACTGAAACTGTCAATTAAACCTGGTTTCCATCAATATTTTAGAGGACAACGCATGTTAGATCTAGGTAAGGCCTGGGATTTGTCCTCATGAGGGTCATACTTTCGCAGTTTAAACATACATGTTGACCTGATCGAGGGTTCTTAATGCTTTGGATAACGTAGTAAAGTGGTACCACACTGAAACAGTCCATTAAACCTGGTTTGGATCAATATTTTAGAGGATAACGCATGTTAGGTCTAGGTTAGCCCTGGGATTTTCACTCATCAGACTCATACTTTCGCATTCTTCACATACTTGTTGAACGGATCCTGGGTTTTTTCTGGTTTGGTTCACGTAGTAATGTGGTACCACACTGAAACATTCAATTAAACCTGGTCTTGATAAATATTTTGGAGGATAACGCAAGTTAGGTCTGGGATAGGTCTGGGATTCGCCCTCATCAGGCTCATACTTTCGCGTTTTTCACATACTTGTTGAACTGATCCTGGGTTTTTTCAGGTTTGGATCACGTAGTAATGTGGTACCACACTGAAACAGTCGATTAAACCCGGTTTCGATCAGTATTTTAGAGGATAACGCAAGTTAAGTCTGGGATAGGTCTGGGATTTGACCTCATCAGACTCATACTTTCGCATATTTCTCATACTTGATGGCTAGATCCTGGGCTATTTCTGGATTGGATCACGTAGTAATGTGGTACCAGACTGAAACAGTCAATTAAACCTGGTTTCGCTCAATATTAAAGAAGATAACGCATGTAAGGTCTAGGTTAGGCCTGGGATTTGCCCTCATCAGGGTCATACTTTCGCAGTTTTAACATGCATGTTGACCTGATCGAGGGTTTTTTCTGCTTTGGATCACGTAGTAAAGTGGTGCCACAACTAAAACAATCAATTAAACCTGGTTTCGATCAGTATTTTAGAGGATAACGCATGTTAGGTTTGGGTTAGGTCTAGGATTTCCCCTCATCAGGCTCATAGTTTCGCATTTTTTCTCATACTTCATGGCTAGATCCCGGGCTGTTTCTGGATTGAATCACGTAGTAATGTGGTACCACGCTGAAACAGACAATTAAACCTCGTTTCGATCAATATTTTAGAGGATAACGCAAGTTAGGTCTAGGTTAGGCCTGGGATTTGCCCTCATCAGGGTCATACTTTCGCAGTTTTAACATGCATGTTGACCTGATCGAGGGTTTTTTCTGCTTTGGATCACGTAGTAAAGTGGTGCCACAACTAAAACAATCAATTAAACCTGGTTTCGCTCAATATTTTAGAAGATAACGCATGTTAGGTCTAGGTTAGGCCTGGGATTCGCCCTCATCAGGCTCATACTTTCGCGTTTTTCACATACTTGTTGAACAGATCCTGGGTTTTTACTGGTTTGAGTCAGGTAGTAATGTGGTACCACACTGAAACAGTCGATTAAACCAACTTTCGATCAATATTTTAGAGGATAACGCATGTTAGGTCTGGGTTAGGTCTGGGATTTTCACTCATCAGACTCATACTTTCGCATTCTTCACATACTTGTTGAACGGATCCTGGGTTTTTTCTGGTTTGGATCACGTAGTAATCTGAGACCACACCGAAACAATCAATTAAACCTGGTCTTGATAAATATTTTAGAGAATAACGCATGTCAGGTCTGGGATAGGTCTGGGATTTGACCTCATCAGGGTCATACTTTCGCAGTTTTAACATGCATGTTGACCTGATCGAGGGTTTTTTCCGCTTTGAATCACGTAGTAAAGTGGTACCACAACTAAAACAGTCAATTAAACCAGGTTTCGATCAATATTTTTGAGGATAACGCATGTTAGGTCTAGGTTAGGCCTGGGATTTTCAAGCATCAGACTCATACTTTCGCAATCTTCACATACTTGTTGAACGGATCCCGGGTTTTTTCTTGTTTGGATCACGTAGTAATGTGGGACCACACTGAAACAGTCGAGTAAACCAGGTTTCGATCAATATTTTTGAGGATAACGCGTGTTAGGTCTAGGTTAGGCCTGGGATTTTCACTCATCAGACTCATACTTTCGCATTCTTCACATACTTGTTGAACGGATCCTGGGTTTTTTCTGGTTTGGATCACGTAGGAATGTGGGACCACACCGAAACATTCAATTAAACCTGGTCTTGATAAATATTTTGGAGGATAACGCAAGTTAGGTCTGGGATAGGTCTGGGATTTGCCCTCATCAGGGTCATACTTTCGCAGTTTTAACATGCATGTTGACCTGATCGAGGGTTTTTTCTGCTTTGGATCACGTAGTAAAGTGGTGCCACAACTAAAACAATCAATTAAACCTGGTTTCGATCATTATTTTAGAGGATAACGCATGTTAGGTTTGGGTTAGGTCTAGGATTTCCCCTCATCAGGCTCATAGTTTCGCATTTTTTCTCATACTTCATGGCTAGATCCCGGGCTGTTTCTGGATTGAATCACGTAGTAATGTGGTACCACGCTGAAACAGACAATTAAACCTCGTTTCGATCAATATTTTAGAGGATAACGCAAGTTAGGTCTAGGTTAGGCCTGGGATTTGCCCTCATCAGGGTCATACTTTCGCAGTTTTAACATGCATGTTGACCTGATCGAGGGTTTTTTCTGCTTTGGATCACGTAGTAAAGTGGTGCCACAACTAAAACAATCAATTAAACCTGGTTTCGCTCAATATTTTAGAAGATAACGCATGTTAGGTCTAGGTTAGGCCTGGGATTCGCCCTCATCAGGCTCATACTTTCGCGTTTTTCACATACTTGTTGAACAGATCCTGGGTTTTTACTGGTTTGAGTCAGGTAGTAATGTGGTACCACACTGAAACAGTCGATTAAACCAACTTTCGATCAATATTTTAGAGGATAACGCATGTTAGGTCTGGGTTAGGTCTGGGATTTTCACTCATCAGACTCATACTTTCGCATTCTTCACATACTTGTTGAACGGATCCTGGGTTTTTTCTGGTTTGGATCACGTAGTAATCTGAGACCACACCGAAACAATCAATTAAACCTGGTCTTGATAAATATTTTAGAGAATAACGCATGTCAGGTCTGGGATAGGTCTGGGATTTGACCTCATCAGGGTCATACTTTCGCAGTTTTAACATGCATGTTGACCTGATCGAGGGTTTTTTCCGCTTTGAATCACGTAGTAAAGTGGTACCACAACTAAAACAGTCAATTAAACCAGGTTTCGATCAATATTTTTGAGGATAACGCATGTTAGGTCTAGGTTAGGCCTGGGATTTTCAAGCATCAGACTCATACTTTCGCAATCTTCACATACTTGTTGAACGGATCCCGGGTTTTTTCTTGTTTGGATCACGTAGTAATGTGGGACCACACTGAAACAGTCGAGTAAACCAGGTTTCGATCAATATTTTTGAGGATAACGCGTGTTAGGTCTAGGTTAGGCCTGGGATTTTCACTCATCAGACTCATACTTTCGCATTCTTCACATACTTGTTGAACGGATCCTGGGTTTTTTCTGGTTTGGATCACGTAGGAATGTGGGACCACACCGAAACATTCAATTAAACCTGGTCTTGATAAATATTTTGGAGGATAACGCAAGTTAGGTCTGGGATAGGTCTGGGATTCGCCCTCATCAGGGTCATACTTTCGCAGTTTTAACATGCATGTTGACCTGATCGAGGGTTTTTTCCGCTTTGAATCACGTAGTAAAGTGGTACCGCAACTAAAACAGTCAATTAAACCAGGTTTCGATCAATATTTTTGAGGATAACGCATGTTAGGTCTAGGTTAGGCCTGGGATTTTCAAGCATCAGACTCATACTTTCGCAAACTTCACATACTTGTTGAACGGATCCCGGGTTTTTTCTTGTTTGGATCACGTAGTAATGTGGGACCACACTGAAACAGTCGATTAAACCAGGTTTCGATCAATATTTTTGAGGATAACGCGTGTTAGGTCTAGGTTAGGCCTGGGATTTTCACTCATCAGACTCATACTTTCGCATTCTTCACATACTTGTTGAACGGATCCTGGGTTTTTTCTGGTTTGGATCACGTAGGAATGTGGGACCACACCGAAACAATCAATTAAACCTGGTCTTGATAAATATTTTAGAGGATAACGCATGTCAGGTCTGGGATAGGTCTGGGATTTGACCTCATCAGGGTCATACTTTCGCAGTTTTAACATGCAGCGCCGGGTCGGACCGGTTGGGGGTAGGAGTGCCTCCCCCTACCGGTCCGACGCAAGGGGAGGCACCCTCGGCGGTCTGGTGCGGCCATGAACGCCCGGCCGCCGAGGGGTGGAAACGGGGTCGCGGGCGGTTGCGAGTTGGGGCTCGCAGCCGCCACTAAACGAGGCCCCGGGACGGATAGCGGCGGGATGGAGTGGCCCCGTCCCGCCGCTATGAGGCAGTGTGTCTACTGGGGGGACCGATTGTCCCCCCGGGGGATGGGCGCGAAAGCGCGGGCACGGGGAGGATACCGGAAGAATGCTTCGAGCGATTCCCGGTATCCTCCCAAAGCGTGCCGAAGGGTCACCGTGGGGTTTTTAGTGGGTAGGTCCCGCGCCTGTCGTTGTACGGGCGCGGGGAATCCCACACACCCCTCCCACCTCTCCCCAAGGAGGTGGGAGGGAGTCTTTCGAAGATTTTCCCCACGACAAAAAAAAAAAAAAAAAAAAAAGAAGTTTTAACATGCATGTTGACCTGATCGAGGGTTCTTTCTGCTTTGGATCACGTAGTAAAGTGGTACCACAACTAAAACAGTCAATTAAACCTGGTTTCGATCATTATTTTAGAGGATAACGCAAGTTAGGTCTGGGATAGGTCTGGGATTAGCCCTCATCAGACTCATACTTTCGCGTTTTTCACATACTTGTTGAACGGATCCTGGGTTTTTTCTGGTTTGGATCACGTAGTAATGTGGTACCACACTGAAACATTCAATTAAACCTGGTCTTGATAAATATTTTGGAGGATAACGCAAGTTAGGTCTGGGATAGGTCTGGGATTCGCCCTCATCAGGGTCATACTTTCGCAGTTTTAACATGCATGTTGACCTGATCGAGGGTTTTTTCCGCTTTGAATCACGTAGTAAAGTGGTACCGCAACTAAAACAGTCAATTAAACCAGGTTTCGATCAATATTTTTGAGGATAACGCATGTTAGGTCTAGGTTAGGCCTGGGATTTTCAAGCATCAGACTCATACTTTCGCAATCTTCACATACTTGTTGAACGGATCCCGGGTTTTTTCTTGTTTGGATCACGTAGTAATGTGGGACCACACTGAAACAGTCGATTAAACCAGGTTTCGATCAATATTTTTGAGGATAACGCGTGTTAGGTCTAGGTTAGGCCTGGGATTTTCACTCATCAGACTCATTCTTTCGCATTCTTCACATACTTGTTGAACGGATCCTGGGTTTTTTCTGGTTTGGATCACGTAGGAATCTGGGACCACACCGAAACAATCAATTAAACCTCGTCTTGATAAATATTTTAGAGGATAACGCATGTCAGGTCTGGGATAGGTCTGGGATTTCACCTCATCAGGGTCATACTTTCGCAGTTTTAACATGCATGTTGACCTGATCGAGGGTTCTTTCTGCTTTGGATCACGTAGTAAAGTGGTACCACATCTAAAACAGTCAATTAAACCTGGTTTCGATCATTATTTTAGAGGATAACGCAAGTTAGGTCTGGGATAGGTCTGGGATTTGCCCTCGTCAGGCTCATACTTTCGCATATTTCTCATACTTCATGGCTAGATCCTGGGTTATTTCTGGTTTGGATCACGTAGTAATGTGGGACCACACTGAAACAATCAATTAAACCTGGTCATGATAAATATTTTAGAGGATAACGCATGTTAGGTCTGGGTGAGGTCTAGGATTTGCCCTCGTCAGGCTCATACTTTCGCATATTTCTCATACTTCATGGCTGGATCCTGGGCTATTTCTGGATTGGATCACGTAGTAATGTGGTACCACACTGAAACAGTCCATTAAACCTGGTTTGGATCAATATTTTAGAGGATAACGCATGTTAGGTCTGGGTTAGGTCTAGGATTTGCCCTCGTCAGGCTCATACTTTCGCATATTTCTCATACTTCATGGCTAGATCCTGGGTTATTTCTGGTTTGGATCACGTAGTAATGTGGGACCACACTGAAACAATCAATTAAACCTGGTCATGATAAATATTTTAGAGGATAACGCATGTTAGGTCTGGGTGAGGTCTAGGATTTGCCCTCGTCAGGCTCATACTTTCGCATATTTCTCATACTTGATGGCTAGATCCTGGGCTTTTTCTGGATTGCATCACGTAGTAATGAAGTACAACACTGAAACTGTCAATTAAACCTGGTTTCCATCAATATTTTAGAGGACAACGCATGTTAGATCTAGGTAAGGCCTGGGATTTGTCCTCATGAGGGTCATACTTTCGCAGTTTAAACATACATGTTGACCTGATCGAGGGTTCTTAATGCTTTGGATCACGTAGTAAAGTGGTACCACACTGAAACAGTCCATTAAACCTGGTTTGGATCAATATTTTAGAGGATAACGCATGTTAGGTCTAGGTTAGCCCTGGGATTTTCACTCATCAGACTCATACTTTCGCATTCTTCACATACTTGTTGAACGGATCCTGGGTTTTTTCTGGTTTGGTTCACGTAGTAATGTGGTACCACACTGAAACATTCAATTAAACCTGGTCTTGATAAATATTTTGGAGGATTACGCAAGTTAGGTCTGGGATAGGTCTGGGATTCGCCCTCATCAGGCTCATACCTTCGCGTTTTTCACATACTTGTTAAACAGATCCTGGGTTTTTTCTGGTTTGAGTCAGGTAGTAATGTGGTACCACACTGAAACAGTCGATTAAACCAGGTTTCGATCAATATTTTAGAGGATAACGCATGTTAGGTCTGGGTTAGGTCTGGGATTTTCACTCATCAGACTCATACTTTCGCATTCTTCACATACTTGTTGAACGGATCCTGGGTTTTTTCTGGTTTGGATCACGTAGTAATCTGAGACCACACCGAAACAATCAATTAAACCTGGTCTTGATAAATATTTTAGAGAATAACGCATGTCAGGTCTGGGATAGGTCTGGGATTTGACCTCATCAGGGTCATACTTTCGCAGTTTTAACATGCATGTTCACCTGATCGAGGGTTTTTTCTGCTTTGGATCACGTAGTAAAGTGGTACCACAACTAAAACAGTCAATTAAACCTGGTTTCGATCATTATTTTAGAGGATAACGCAAGTTAGGTCTGGGATAGGTCTGGGATTAGCCCTCATCAGACTCATACTTTCGCGTTTTTCACATACTTGTTGAGCGGATCCTCGGTTTTTACTGGTTTGGATCACGTAGTAATGTGGTACCACGCTGAAACAGTCAATTAAAACTGGTTTCGATGAATATCTTAGTGGATAACGCATGTTAGGTCTGGGTTAGGTCTAGGATTTGCCCTCATCAGGCTCATACTTTCGCATTCTTCACATACTTGTTGAACGGATCCTGGGTTTTTTCTGGTTTGGTTCACGTAGTAATGTGGTACCACACTGGAACATTCAATTAAAACTGGTTTCCATCAATATCTTAGAGGACAACGCAAGTTAGGTCTGGGATAGGTCTGGGATTAGCCCTCATCAGACTCATACTTTCGCGTTTTTCACATACTTGTTGAACGGATCCTGGGTTTTTACTGGTTTGGATCACGTAGTAGTGTGGTACCACACTGAAACAGTCCATTAAACCTGGTTTGGATCAATATTTTAGAGGATAACGCATGTTAGGTCTAGGTTAGGCCTGGGATTTTCACTCATCAGACTCATACTTTCGCATTCTTCACATACTTGTTGAACGGATCCTGGGTTTTTTCTGGTCTGGATCACGTAGTAATGTGGGACCACACTGAAACAGTCGATTAAACCTGGTTTCGATTAATATTTTTGAGGATAACGCATGTTAGGACTGGGATAGGTCTGGGATTTGCCCTCATCAGGCGCATACTTTCGCAGTTTTAACATGCATGTTGACCTGATCGAGGGTTTTTTCTGCATTGGATCACGTAGTAAAGTGGTACCACACTAAAACAGTCAATTAAAACTGGTTTCGATCAACATTTTAGAGGATAACGAAAGTTATGTTTAGTTTAGGCCTGGGATTTGCCCTCATCAGACTCGTACTTCCGCATACTTCACATACTTGATGAACAGATCCTGGGTTTTTTTCTGGTTTGGATCACGTAGTAATGTGGTACCACACTGAAACAGTCAATTAAACCTGGTTTCGATTAATATTTTTGAGGATAACGCATGTTAGGTCTGGGATAGGTCTGGGATTTGCCCTCATCAGGCGCATACTTTCGCAGTTTTAACATGCATGTTGACCTGATCGAGGATTTTTTCTGCATTAGATCACGTAGTAAAGTGGTACCACACTAAAACAGTCTATTAAACCTGGATTCGATCAATATTTTAGAGGATAACGCAAGTTAGGTCTGGGATAGGTCTAGGATTTGCCCTCATCAGGCTCATTCTTTCGCATACTTCTCAAACTTGATGGCTAGATCCTGGGCTTTTTCTTGATTGCATCACGTAGTATTGTGGTACCACACTGAAACAGTCGATTAAACCAGGTTTCGATCAATATTTTTGAGGATAACGCATGTTAGGTCTACGTTAGGCCTGGGATTTTCACTCATCAGACTCATACTTTCGCATTCTTCACATACTTGTTGAACGGATCTTGGGTTTTTTCTGGTGTGGATCACGTAGTAATGTGGTACCACACTGAAACAATCAATTAAACCTGGTCTTGGTAAATATTTTAGAGGATAACGCATGTTAGGTCTAGTTTAGGTCTAGGATTTGCCATCATCAGGCTCAAACTTTCGCATTTTTCACATACTTGTTGAACAGATCCTGGGTTTCTTCTGGTTTGGATCGCGCAGTAATGTGGTACCACACTGAAACAGCCCACTGAACCTGGTTTCGATCAATATTTTAGAGGATAACGAAAGTTATGTCTAGGTTAGGCCTGGGATTTGCCCTCATCAGACTCATGCTTTCGCATTTTTCACATACTTGTTGAACAGATCCTGGGTTTTTTCTGGTATGGATCACGTAGTAATGTGGTACCACACTGAAACATTCAGTTAAACCTGGTCTTGATAAATATTTTTGAGGATAACGCATGTTAGGTCTGGGTTAGGTCTAGGATTTGCCCTCATCAGGCTCATACTTTCGCATATTTCTTATACTTCATGGATAGATCCTGGGCTATTTTCAAGTTTGGATCACATAGTAATGCGGTACAACACTGAAACAGTCGATTAAACCAGGTTTCGATCAATATTTTTGAGGATAGCGCATGTTAGGTCTAGGTTAGGCCTGGGATTTTCACTCATCAGACTCATTCTTTCCCATTCTTCACAAAATTGTTGAACGGATCCTGGGTTTTTTCTGGTTTGGATCACGTAGTAATGTGGGACCACACTGAAACAATCAATTAAACCTGGTCTTGATAAATATTTTAGAGGATGACGCATGTTAGGTCTGGGTTAGGTCTAGGATTTGCTGTTGTCAGGCTCATACTTTCGCGTTTTTCACAAACTGGTTGAACAGATCCTGGGTTTTTTTCTGGTTTGGATCACGTAGTAGTGTGGTACCACACTGAGACAGTCCATTAAACCTGGTTTGGATCAATATTTTAGAGGATAACGCATGTTAGGTCTAGGTTAGGTCTGGGATTTGCCCTCATCAGGCTCATACTTTCGCGTATTTCACATACTTGTTGAACAGATCCTGGGTTTTTTTCTGGTTTGGATCACGTAGTAGTGTGGTAGCACACTGAAACTGTCCATTAAACCTGTTTTCGATCAATATTTTTGAGGATAACGCATGTTAGGTCTAGGTTAGGCCGAGGATTTTCACTCATCAGACTCATACTTTCGCATTCTTCACATACTTGTTGAACGGATCCTGGGGTTTTACTGGTTTGGATCACGTAGTAATGTGGTACCACACTGAAACAGTCAATTAAACCTGGTTTCGATCAATATTTTAGAGAATAATTCATGTTAGGTCTAGGTTAGGTCTGGGATTTGCTCTCATCAGGCGCATACTTTCGCAGTTTTAACATGCATGTTGACCTGATCGAGGGTTTTTTCTGCATTGGATCACGTAGTAAAGTGGTACCACACTAAAACAGTCAATTAAAACTGGTTTCGATCAACATTTTAGAGGATAACGGAAGTTATGTTTAGTTTAGGCCTGGGATTTGCCCTCATCAGACTCGTACTTCCGCATACTTCACATACTTGATGAACAGATCCTGGGTTTTTTTCTGGTTTGGATCACGTAGTAATGTGGTACCACACTGAAACAGTCAATTAAACCTGGTTTCGATTAATATTTTTGAGGATAACGCATGTTAGGTCTGGGATAGGTCTGGGATTTGCCCTCATCAGGCGCATACTTTCGCAGTTTTAACATGCATGTTGACCTGATCGAGGATTTTTTCTGCATTAGATCACGTAGTAAAGTGGTACCACACTAAAACAGTCTATTAAACCTGGATTCGATCAATATTTTAGAGGATAACGCAAGTTAGGTCTGGGATAGGTCTAGGATTTGCCCTCATCAGGCTCATTCTTTCGCATATTTCTCATACTTCATGGCTAGATCCTGGGCTGTTTCACGATTAGTATCACGTAGTAATGTGGTACCACACTGAAACATTCAGTTAAACCTGGTCTTGAAAAATATTTTTGAGGATAACGCATGTTAGGTCTGGAATAGGTCTAGGATTTGCCCTCATCAGGCTCATACTTTCGCATATTTCTCATACTTCATGGATAGATCCTGGGCTATTTTCTGGTTTGGATCACATAGTAATGTGGTACCACACTGAAACAGTCGATTAAACCAGGTTTCGATCAATATTGTTGAGGATAACGCATGTTAGGTCTAGGTTATGTCTGGGATTTGCTCTCATCAGGCTCATTCTTTCGCATATTTCTCGTACTTCATGGATAGATCCTGGGCTATTTTCTGGTTTGGATCACATAGTAATGTGGTACCACACTGAAACAGTCGATTAAACCAGGTTTCGATCAATATTGTTGAGGATAACGCATGTTAGGTCTAGGTTAGGCCTGGGATTTTCAGTCATCAGACTCATTCTTTCGCATTCTTCACATACTTGTTGAACGGATCCTGGGTTTTTTTGTGGTTTGGATCACGTAGTAATGTGGGACCACACTGAAACAATCAATTAAACCTGGTCTTGATAAATATTTTAGAGGATAACACATGTTAGGTCTGGGTTAGGTCTAGGATTTGCTCTCGTCAGGCTCATACTTTCGCATATTTCTCATACCTCATGGCTAGATCCTGGGCTATTTCTGGATTGGATCACGTAGTAATGTGGTACCACACTGAAACAGTCAATTAAACCTGGTTTCGATCAATATTTTAGAGGATAACGCAAGTTAGGTCTGGGATCGGTCTGGGATTTGCCCTCATCAGGCTCATACTTTCGCGTTTTTCACATACTGGTTGAACAGATCCTGGGTTTTTTTCTGGTTTGGATCACGTAGTAGTGTGGTACCACACTGAAACAGTTTATTAAACCTGGTTTGGATCAATATTTTAGAGGATAACGCATGTTAGGTCTAGGTTAGGTCTCGGATTTTCACTCATCAGACTCATACTTTCGCGTATTTCACATACTTGTTGAACAGATCCTGGGTTTTTTTCTGGTTTGGATCACGTAGTAGTGTGGTACCACGCTGAAACTGTCCATTAAACCTGGTTTCGATCAATATTTTTGAGGATAACGCATGTTAGGTCTAGGTTAGGCCGGGGATTTTCACTCATCAGACACATACTTTCGCATTCTTCACATACTTGTTGAACGGATCCTGGGGTTTTACTGGTTTGGATCACGTAGTAATGTGGGACCACACTGAAACAGTCGATTAAACCTGGTTTCGATTAATATTTTTGAGGATGACGCATGTTAGGTCTGGGATAGGTCTGGGATTTGCCCTCATCAGGCTCATACTTTCGCAGTTTTAACGTGCATGTTGACCTGATCGAGGGTTCTTTCTGCATTGGATCACGTAGTAAAGTGGTACCACACTAAAACAGTCAATTAAACCTGGTTTCGATCGACATTTTAGAGGATAACGAAAGTTAGGTCTGGGATAGGTCTGGGATTTGCCCTCATCAGGCTCATACTTTCGCGTATTTCACATACTTGTTGAACAGATCCTGGGTTTTTTTCTGGTTTGGATCACGTAGTAGTGTGGTATCACACTGAAACTGTCCATTAAACCTGGTTTCGATCAATATTTTTGAGGATAACGCATGTTAGGTCTAGGTTAGGCCGAGGATTTTCACTCATCAGACTCATACTTTCGCATTCTTCACATACTTGTTGAACGGATCCTGGGGTTTTACTGGTTTGGATCTCGTAGTAATGTGGTACCACACTGAAACAGTCAATTAAACCTGGTTTCGATCAATATTTTAGAGAATAATTCATGTTAGGTCTAGGTTAGGTCTGGGATTTGCTCTCATCAGGCTCATTCTTTCGCATATTTCTCATTCTTGATGGCTAGATCCTGGGCTTTTTTTGGATTGCATCACGTAGTAATGAAACACAACACTGAAACAGTCAATTAAACCTGGTTTCCATCAATATTTAAGAGGACAACGCATGTTAGGTCTAGGTTAGGCCTGGGATTTGCCCTCATCAGGGTCATACTGTCGCAGTTTTAACATACATGTTGATCTGATCGAGGGTTTTTTCTGCTTTGGATCACGTAGTAAAGTGGTACCACACTGAAGCAGTCCATTGAACCTGGTTTGGATCAATATTTTAGAGGATAACGCATGTTAGGTTTGGGTTAGGTCTAGGATTTGCCCTCGTCAGGCTCATACTTTCGCATATTTCTCATACTTCATGGCAAGATCCTGGGCTGTTTCAGGATTGTATCACGTAGTAATGTGGTACCACACTGAAACATTCAGTTAAACCTGGTCTAGAAAAATATTTTTGAGGATAACGCATGTTAGGTCTGGGTTAGGTCTAGGATTTGCCCTCATCAGGCTCATACTTTCGCATATTTCTCATACTTCATGGATAGATCCTGGGCTATTTTCTGGTTTGGATCACATAGTAAAGTGGTACCACACTGAAACAGTCGATTAAACCAGGTTTCGATCAATATTGTTGAGGATAACGCATGTTAGGTCTAGGTTATGTCTGGGATTTGCTCTCATCAGGTTCATTCTTTCGCATATTTCTCGTACTTCATGGATAGATCCTGGGCTATTTTCTGGTTTGGATCACATAGTAATGTGGTACCACACTGAAACAGTCGATTAAACCAGGTTTCGATCAATATTGTTGAGGATAACGCATGTTAGGTCTAGGTTAGGCCTGGGATTTTCAGTCATCAGACTCATTCTTTCGCATTCTTCACATACTTGTTGAACGGATCCTGGGTTTTTTCTGGTTTCGATCACGTAGTAATGTGGGACCACACTGAAACAATCAATTAAACCTGGTCTTGATAAATATTTTAGAGGATAACGCATGTTAGGTCTGAGTTAGGTCTTGGATTTGCTGTTGTCAGGGTCATACTTTCGCATATTTCTCTTACCTCATGGCTAGATCCTGGGCTATTTCTGGATTGGATCACGTAGTAATGTGGTACCACACTGAAACTGTCAATTAGACCTGGTTTCGATCAATATTTTAGAGGATAACGCAAGTTAGGTCTGGGATCGGTCTGGGATTTGCCCTCATCAGGCTCATACTTTCGCGTTTTTCACATACTGTTTGAACAGATCCTGGGTTTTTTTCTGGTTTGGATCACGTAGTAGTGTGGTACCACACTGAAACAGTCCATTAAACCTGGTTTGGATCAATATTTTAGAGGATAACGCATGTTAGGTCTAGGTTAGGTCTAGGATTTTCACTCATCAGACTCATACTTTCGCGTATTTCACATACTTGTTGAACGGATCCTGGGGTTTTACTGGTTTGGATCACGTAGTAATGTGGTACCACACTGAAACAGTCAATTAAACCTGGTTTCGATCAATATTTTAGAGAATAATTCATGTTAGGTCTAGGTTAGGTCTGGGATTTGTTCTCATCAGGCTCATTCTTTCGCATATTTCTCATACTTGATGGCTAGGTCCTGGGCTTTTTTTGGATTGCATCACGTAGTAATGTGGTACCACACTGAAACAGTCAATTAAACCTGGTTTCGATCAATATTTTAGAGGATAACGCAAGTTAGGTCTGGGATCGGACTGGGATTTGCCCTCATCAGGCTCATACTTTCGCGTTTTTCACATACTGGTTGAACAGATCCTGGGTTTTTTTCTGGTTTGGATCACGTAGTAGTGTGGTACCACACTGAAACTGTCCATTAAACCTGGTTTCGATCAATATTTTTGAGGATAACGCATGTTAGGTCTAGGTTAGGCCGGGGATTTTCACTCATCAGACACATACTTTCGCATTCTTCACATACTTGTTGACCGGATCCTGGGGTTTTACTGGTTTGGATCACATAGTAAAGTGGTACCACACTGAAACAGTCGATTAAACCAGGTTTCGATCAATATTGTTGAGGATAACGCATGTTAGGTCTAGGTTATGTCTGGGATTTGCTCTCATCAGGCTCATTCTTTCGCATATTTCTCGTACTTCATGGATAGATCCTGGGCTATTTTCTGGTTTGGATCACATAGTAATGTGGTACCACACTGAAACAGTCGATTAAACCAGGTTTCGATCAATATTGTTGAGGATAACGCATGTTAGGTCTAGGTTAGGCCTGGGATTTTCAGTCATCAGACTCATTCTTTCGCATTCTTCACATACTTGTTGAACGGATCCTGGGTTTTTTGTGGTTTGGATCACGTAGTAATGTGGGACCACACTGAAACAATCAATTAAACCTGGTCTTGATAAATATTTTAGAGGATAACACATGTTAGGTCTGGGTTAGGTCTAGGATTTGCTCTCGTCAGGCTCATACTTTCGCATATTTCTCATACCTCATGGCTAGATCCTGGGCTATTTCTGGATTGGATCACGTAGTAATGTGGTACCACACTGAAACAGTCAATTAAACCTGGTTTCGATCAATATTTTAGAGGATAACGCAAGTTAGGTCTGGGATCGGTCTGGGATTTGCCCTCATCAGGCTCATACTTTCGCGTTTTTCACATACTGGTTGAACAGATCCTGGGTTTTTTTCTGGTTTGGATCACGTAGTAGTGTGGTACCACACTGAAACTGTCCATTAAACCTGGTTTGGATCAATATTTTAGAGGATAACGCATGTTAGGTTTGGGTTAGGTCTAGGATTTGCCCTCGTCAGGCTCATACTTTCGCATATTTCTCATACTTCATGGCAAGATCCTGGGCTGTTTCAGGATTGTATCACGTAGTAATGTGGTACCACACTGAAACATTCAGTTAAACCTGGTCTTGAAAAATATTTTTGAGGATAACGCATGTTAGGTCTGGGTTAGGTCTAGGATTTGCCCTCATCAGGCTCATACTTTCGCATATTTCTCATACTTCATGGATAGATCCTGGGCTATTTTCTGGTTTGGATCACATAGTAAAGTGGTACCACACTGAAACAGTCGATTAAACCAGGTTTCGATCAATATTGTTGAGGATAACGCATGTTAGGTCTAGGTTATGTCTGGGATTTGCTCTCATCAGGTTCATTCTTTCGCATATTTCTCGTACTTCATGGATAGATCCTGGGCTATTTTCTGGTTTGGATCACATAGTAATGTGGTACCACACTGAAACAGTCGATTAAACCAGGTTTCGATCAATATTGTTGAGGATAACGCATGTTAGGTCTAGGTTAGGCCTGGGATTTTCAGTCATCAGACTCATTCTTTCGCATTCTTCACATACTTGTTGAACGGATCCTGGGTTTTTTCTGGTTTCGATCACGTAGTAATGTGGGACCACACTGAAACAATCAATTAAACCTGGTCTTGATAAATATTTTAGAGGATAACGCATGTTAGGTCTGAGTTAGGTCTTGGATTTGCTGTTGTCAGGGTCATACTTTCGCATATTTCTCATACCTCATGGCTAGATCCTGGGCTATTTCTGGATTGGATCACGTAGTAATGTGGTACCACACTGAAACTGTCAATTAGACCTGGTTTCGATCAATATTTTAGAGGATAACGCAAGTTAGGTCTGGGATCGGTCTGGGATTTGCCCTCATCAGGCTCATACTTTCGCGTTTTTCACATACTGTTTGAACAGATCCTGGGTTTTTTTCTGGTTTGGATCACGTAGTAGTGTGGTACCACACTGAAACAGTCCATTAAACCTGGTTTGGATCAATATTTTAGAGGATAACGCATGTTAGGTCTAGGTTAGGTCTAGGATTTTCACTCATCAGACTCATACTTTCGCGTATTTCACATACTTGTTGAACGGATCCTGGGGTTTTACTGGTTTGGATCACGTAGTAATGTGGTACCACACTGAAACAGTCAATTAAACCTGGTTTCGATCAATATTTTAGAGAATAATTCATGTTAGGTCTAGGTTAGGTCTGGGATTTGTTCTCATCAGGCTCATTCTTTCGCATATTTCTCATACTTGATGGCTAGGTCCTGGGCTTTTTTTGGATTGCATCACGTAGTAATGTGGTACCACACTGAAACAGTCAATTAAACCTGGTTTCGATCAATATTTTAGAGGATAACGCAAGTTAGGTCTGGGATCGGACTGGGATTTGCCCTCATCAGGCTCATACTTTCGCGTTTTTCACATACTGGTTGAACAGATCCTGGGTTTTTTTCTGGTTTGGATCACGTAGTAGTGTGGTACCACACTGAAACTGTCCATTAAACCTGGTTTCGATCAATATTTTTGAGGATAACGCATGTTAGGTCTAGGTTAGGCCGGGGATTTTCACTCATCAGACACATACTTTCGCATTCTTCACATACTTGTTGAACGGATCCTGGGGTTTTACTGGTTTGGATCACATAGTAAAGTGGTACCACACTGAAACAGTCGATTAAACCAGGTTTCGATCAATATTGTTGAGGATAACGCATATTAGGTCTAGGTTATGTCTGGGATTTGCTCTCATCAGGCTCATTCTTTCGCATATTTCTCGTACTTCATGGATAGATCCTGGGCTATTTTCTGGTTTGGATCACATAGTAATGTGGTACCACACTGAAACAGTCGATTAAACCAGGTTTCGATCAATATTGTTGAGGATAACGCATGTTAGGTCTAGGTTAGGCCTGGGATTTTCAGTCATCAGACTCATTCTTTCGCATTCTTCACATACTTGTTGAACGGATCCTGGGTTTTTTGTGGTTTGGATCACGTAGTAATGTGGGACCACACTGAAACAATCAATTAAACCTGGTCTTGATAAATATTTTAGAGGATAACACATGTTAGGTCTGGGTTAGGTCTAGGATTTGCTCTCGTCAGGCTCATACTTTCGCATATTTCTCATACTTCATGGATAGATCCTGGGCTATTTTCTGGTTTGGATCACATAGTAATGTGGTACCACACTGAAACAGTCGATTAAACCAGGTTTCGATCAATATTTTAGAGGATAACGCAAGTTAGGTCTGGGATCGGTCTGGGATTTGCCCTCATCAGACTCATTCTTACGCATTCTTCACATACTTGTTGAACGGATCCTGGGTTTTTTCTGGTCTGGATCACGTAGTAATGTGGGACCACACTGAAACAATCAATTAAACCTGGTCTTGATAAATATTTTAGAGGATAACGCATGTTAGGTCTGGGTTAGGTCTAGGATTTGCTGTTGTCAGGGTCATACTTTCGCATATTTCTCTTACCTCATGGCTAGATCCTGGGCTATTTCTGGATTGGATCACGTAGTAATGTGGTACCACACTGAAACAGTCAATTAAACCTGGTTTCGATCAATATTTTAGAGGATAACGCATGTTAGGTTTGGGTTAGGTCTAGGATTTGCCCTCGTCAGGCTCATACTTTCGCATATTTCTCATACTTCATGGCAAGATCCTGGGCTGTTTCAGGATTGTATCACGTAGTAATGTGGAACCACACTGAAACATTCAGTTAAACCTGGTCTTGAAAAATATTTTTGAGGATAACGCATGTTAGGTCTGGGTTAGGTCTAGGATTTGCCCTCATCAGGCTCATACTTTCGCATATTTCTCATACTTCATGGATAGATCCTGGGCTATTTTCTGGTTTGGATCACATAGTAATGTGGTACCACACTGAAACAGTCGATTAAACCAGGTTTCGATCAATATTGTTGAGGATAACGCATGTTAGGTCTAGGTTAGGCCTGGGATTTTCACTCATCAGACTCATTCTTTCGCATTCTTCACATACTTGTTGAACGGATACTGGGTTTTTTGTGGTATGGATCACGTAGTAATGTGGGACCACACGGAAACAATCAATTATACCTGGTCTTGATAAATATTTTAGAGGATAACGCATGTTAGGTCTGGGTTAGGTCTAGGATTTGCTCTCGTCAGGCTCAAACTTTCGCATATTTCTCTTACCTCATGGCTAGATCCTGGGCTATTTCTGGATTGGATCACGTAGTAATGTGGTACCACACTGAAACAGTCGATTAAACCTTGTTACGATCAATATTTTAGAGGATAACGCATGTTAGGTCTAGGTTAGGTCTGGGATTTTCACTCATCAGACTCATACTTTCGCATTCTTCACATACTTGTTGAACGGATCCTGGGTTTTTTCTGGTTTGGATCACGTAGTAATGTGGGACCACACTGAAACATTCAATGAAACCTGGTCTGGATAAATATTTTAGAGGATAACGCATCTTAGGTCGAGGTTAGGTCTAAGATTTGCCCTCACCAGGCTCACAGTTTAGAGTTTTTCACATACTTGTTGAACAGATCCTGGGTTTTTTCTGGTTTGCATCACGATTTAGTGTGGTACCACACTGAAACAGTCCATTAAACCTGGTTTCGCACAATATTTTAGAGGATAACGCATGTTAGGTCTAGGTTAGGTCTGGGATTTGCTCTCATCAGGCTCATTCTTTCGCATTCTTCACATACTTGTTGAACGGATCCTGGGCAATTTCTGGATTGGATCACGTAGTAATGTGGTACCACACTGAAACAGTCAATTAAACCTGGTTTTGATCAATATTTTAGAGAAGAATTCATGTTAGGTCTAGGTTAGGTCTGGGATTTGCCCTCATCAGGCTCATTCTTTCGCATATTTCTCATACTTGACGGCTAGATCCTGGGCTTTTTCTGGATTGCATCTCGTAGTAATGAAGTACAACACTGAAACATTCAATTAAACCTGATCTTGATAAACATTTGAGAGGATAACGCATGTTAGGTTTGGGATAAGTCTAGGATTTGCCCTCATCAGGCTCATACTTTCGCATATTTCTCATACTTCATGGCTAGATCCTGGGTTTTTTCTGGTTTGGATCACGTAGTAGTGTGGTACCACACTGAAACAGTCCACTAAACCTGGTTTCGATCAATATTTTAGAGAATAATTCATGTTAGGTCTAGGTTAGGTCTGGGATTTGCTCTCATCAGGCTCATTCTTTCGCATATTTCTCGTACTTGATGGCTAGATCCTGGGATTTTTCTGGAGTGGATCACGTAGTAATGTGGTACCACACTGAAACAGTCAATTAAACCTGGTTTTGATCAATATTTTAGAGAAGAATTCATGTTAGGTCTAGGTTAGGTCTGGGATTTGCCCTCATCAGGCTCATTCTTTCGCATATTTCTCATACTTGACGGCTAGATCCTGGGCTTTTTCTGGATTGCATCTCGTAGTAATGAAGTACAACACTGAAACATTCAATTAAACCTTTTCTTGATAAATATTTTAGAGGATAACGCATGTTAGGTTTGGGTTAGGTCTAGGATTTGCCCTCATCAGGCTCATACTTTCGCATATTTCTCATAGTTCATGGCTAGACCCTGGGCTGTTTCTGGATTGTATCAGGTAGTAAAGTGGTACCACACCGAAACATTCAATGAAACCTGGTCTGGATAAATATTTTAGAGGATAACGCATCTTAGGTCTGGGTTAGGTCTAAGATTTGCCCTCATCAGGCTCACAGTTTAGCGTTTTTCACATACCTCTTGAACAGATCCTGGGCTTTCTCTGGTTTGGATCACAGAGTATTGTGGTACCACACTGAAACAGTCCATTAAACCTGGTCTGGATAAATATTTTAGAGGATAACGCATCTTAGGTCTGGGTTTGGTCTAAGATTTGCCCTCATCAGGCTCACAGTTTAGCGTTTTTCACATACTTCTTGAACAGATCCTGGGCTTTCTCTGGTTTGGATCACGATGTATTGTGGTACCACACTGAAACAGTCCATTAAACCTGGTCTGGATAAATATTTTAGAGGATAACGCATCTTAGGTCTGGGTTAGGTCTAAGATTTGCCCTCATCAGGCTCACAGTTTAGCGTTTTTCACATACTTGTTGAACGGATCCTGGGTTTTTTCTGGTTTGGTTCACGTAGTAATGTGGTACCACACTGAAACATTCAATTAAACCTGATCTTGATAAATATTTGAGAGGATAACGCATGTTAGGTTTGGGTTAAGTCTAGGATTTGCCCTCATCAGGCTCCCACTTTCGCATATTTCTCATACTTGATGGCTAGATCCTGGGCTGTTTCTGGATTGTATCACGTAGTAATGTGGTACCACGCTGAAACAGTCAATTAAACCTGGTTTCGATCAATATTTTAGAGGATAACGCAAGTTAGGTCTGGCGTAGGTCTGGGATTCGCCCTCATCAGACTCATACTTTCGCGTTTTTCACATACTTGTTGACCTGATCGAGGGTTTTTTCTGCTTTGGATCACGTAGTAAAGTGGTACCACACTGAAACAGTCCATTAAACCTGGTTTGGATCAATATTTCAGAAGTTAACGCATCTTAGGTCTGGGTTAGGTCTAAGATTTGCCCTCATCAGGCGCACAGTTTAGCGTTTTTCACATACTTGTTGAACAGATCCTGGGTTTTTTCTGGTTTGGATCACGAAGTAGTGTGGTACGACACTGAAACAGTCGATTAAACCTGGTTTCGATCAATATTTTAGAGGATAACGCAAGTTCAGTCTGGGATTGGTCTGGGATTTGACCTCATCAGACTCATACTTTCGCACACTTCACATACTCGTTGAACAGATCCTGGGTTATTCTCTGGTTTGGATCACATAGTATTGTGGTACCACACTGAAACAGGTGATTAAACCAGGTTTCGATCAATATTTTTGAGGATAACGCATGTTAGGTCTAGGTTAGGCCTGGGATTTTCACTCATCAGACTCATACTTTCGGGTTTTTCACATACTTGTTGAACGGATCCTGGGTTTTTTCTGGTTTGGATCACGTAGTAATGTGGGACTACACTGAAACAGTCAATTCAACCTGGTTTCGATCAATACTTTAGAGAATAATTCATGTTAGGTCTAGGTTAGGTCTGGGATTTGCTATCATCAGGCTCATTCTTTCGCATATTTCTCAAACTTGATGGCTAGATCCTGGGCTTTTTCTGGATTGCATCACGTAGTAATGAAGTACAACACTGAAACAGTCAATTAAACCTGGTTTCCATCGTTATTCTAGAGGACAACGCATGTTAGGTCTAGGTTAGGTCTGGGATTTGCTCTCATCAGGTTCATTCTTTCGCATATTTCTCATACTTGATGGCTAGATCCTGGGCTTTTTCTGGATTGCATCATGTAGTAATATAGTACCACACTGAAACAGTCAATGAAACCTGGTTTCCATCAATATTTTAGAGGACAACGCAAGTTAGTTCTAGGTAAGGCCTGAGATTTTCACTGATCAGACTCATACTTTCGCATTCTTCACATACTTGTTGAACGGATCCTGGGTTTTTTCTGGTTTTGATCACGTAGTATTGAGGTACCACAATGAAACATTCAATTAAACCTGGTCTTGATAAAAATTTTACAGAATAACGCATGTTAGGTTTGGGTTAGGTCTAGGATTTGCCCTCATCAGGCTCATTCTTTCGCATATTTCTCATGCTTCATGGCTAGATCCTGGGCTGTTTCTGGATTGTATCACGTAGTAATGAAGTACAACACTGAAACAGTCAATTAAACCTGGTTTCGATGAATATTTTAGAGTATAATTCATGTTAGGTCTAGGTTAGGTCTGGGATTAACTCTCATCAGGCTCATTCTTTCGCATACTTCACATACTTGTTGAACAGATCCTGGGTTTTTTTCTGGTTTGGATCACGTAGTAATGTGGTACCACACTGAAACAGTCGATTAAACCTGGTTTCGATCAATATTTTTGAGGATAACGCATGTTAGGTCTAGGTTAGGCCGAGGATTTTCACTCATCAGACTCATACTTTCGCATTCTTCACATACTTGTTGAACGGATCCTGGGTTTTTTCCGCTTTGGATCACGTAGTAAAGTGGTACCACACTGAAGCAGTCCATTAAACCCGGTTTGTATCAATATTTTAGAGGACAACGCATGTTAGGTCTGGGTTAGGTCTAGGATTTGCCCTCATCAGGCTCATACTTTCGCAAATTTCTCATACTTCATGGCTAGATCCTGGGCGTTTTCTGGATTGTATCACGTAGTAATGTGGTACCACGCTGAAACTGTCAATTAAACCTGGTTTCGATCAATATTTTAGAGGATAACGCAAGTTAGGTCTGGGATAGGTCTGGGATTCGCCCTCATCAGGCTCATACTTTCGCGTTTTTCACATACTTGTTGAACTGATCCTGGGTTTTTTCTGGTTTGGATCACGTAGTAATGTGGTACTACACTGAAACAGTCGATTAAACCCGGTTTCGATCAATATTTTAGAGGATAACGTAAGTTAAGTCTGGGATAGGTCTGGGATTTGACCTCATCAGACTCATACTTTCGCACACTTCACATACTCGTTGAACAGATCCTGGGTTATTTTCTGGTTTGGAACACATAGTAATGTGGTACCACACTGAAACAGTAGATTAAACCAGGTTTCGATCAATATTTTTGAGGATAACGCAAGTTTGGTCTGGGATAGGTCTGGGATTTGCCCTCATCAGGCTCATACTTTCGCGTTTTTCACATACTTGTGGAACAGATCCTGGGTTTTTTCTGGTTTGGGTCACGTAGTAATGTGGTACCACACTGAAACAGTCGATTAAACCAGGGTTCGATCAATATTTTTGAGGATAACGCATGGTAGGTTTAGGTTAGGCCTGGGATTTGCCCTCATCAGGGAAACTTTCGCAGTTTTAATATGCATGTTGACCTGATCGAGGGTTTTTTCTGCTTTGGATCACGTAGTAAAGTGGTGCCACAACTAAAACAGTCAATTAAACCTGGTTTCGATCATTATTTTAGAGGAGAACGCAAGTTAGGTCTGGTATAGGTCTGGGATTAGCCCTCATCAGACTCATACTTTCGCACACTTCACATGCTCGTTGACAAGATCCTGGGTTGTTTTCTGGTTTCGATCACGTAGTAATGTGGTACCACACTGAAACAGTCGATTAAACCTGGTTTCGATTAATATTTTTGAGGATAACGCATGTTAGGTCTGGGATAGGTCTGGGATTTGCCCTCATCAGGCTCATACTTTCGCAGTTTTAACATGCATGTTGACCTGATCGAGGGTTTTTTCTGCTTTGTATCACGTAGTAAAGTGGTACCACACTAAAACAGTCAATTAAACCTGGTTTCGATCAATATTTTAGAGGATAACGAAAGTTATGTCTAGTTTAGGCCTGGGATTTGCCCTCATCAGACTCATACTTTCGCATACTTCACATACTTGTTGAACAGATCCTGGGATTTTTTCTGGTTTGGATCACGTAGTAATGTGGTACCACACTGAAACAGTCGATTAAACCTGGTTTCGATCAATATTTTTGAGGATAACGCATGTTAGGTCTAGGTTAGGCCGATGATTCTCACTCATCAGACTCATACTTTCGCATTCTTCACATACTTGTTGAACGGATCCTGGGTTTTTCCCGCTTTGGATCACGTAGTAAAGTGGTACCACACTGAAGCAGTCCATTAAACCCGGTTTGGATCAATATTTTAGAGGCTAACGCATGTTAGGTTTGGGTTAGGTCTAGGATTTGCCCTCATCAGGCTCATACTTTCGCATATTTCTCATACTTCATGGCTAGATCCTGGGCTTTTTCTGGATTGCATCACGTAGTAATGAAGTACAACACTGAAACAGTCAATTAAACCTCGTTTCCATCAATATCTTAGAGGACAACGCAAGTTAGGTCTGTGATATGTCTGGGATTTGCCCTCATCAGGGTCATACTTTCGCAGTTTTAACATACATGTTGACCTGATCGAGGGTTTTTTCCGCTTTGGATCACGTAGTAAAGTGGTACCACACTGAAGCAGTCCATTAAACCCGGTTTGGATCAATATTTTAGAGGATAACGCATGTCAGGTTTGGGTTAGGTCTAGGATTTGCCCTCATCAGGCTCATACTTTCGCATATTTCTCATACTTCATGGCTAGATCCTGGGCTTTTTCTGGATTGTATCACGTAGTAATGTGGTACCACGCTGGAACAGTCAATTAAACCTGGTTTCGATCAATATTTTAGAGGATAACGCAAGTTAGGTCTGGGATAGGTCTGGGATTCGCCCTCATCAGGCTCATACTTTCGCGTTTTTCACATACTTGTTTAACTGATCCTGGGTGTTTTCTGGTTTGCATCACGTAGCAATGTGGTACCACACTGAAACAGTCGATTAAACCTGGTTTCGATGAATATTTTAGAAGATAACGCATGTTAGGTCTGGGCTAGGTCTACGATTTGCTCTCGTCAGGCTCATTCTTTCGCATATTTCTCATGCTTCATGGCTAGATCCTGGGCTGTTTCTGGATTGTATCACGTAGTAATGAAGTACAACACTGAAACAGTCAATTAAACCTGGTTTCGATGAATATTTTAGAGTATAATTCATGTTAGGTCTAGGTTAGGTCTGGGATTAACTCTCATCAGGCTCATTCTTTCGCATACTTCACATACTTGTTGAACAGATCCTGGGTTTTTTTCTGGTTTGGATCACGTAGTAATGTGGTACCACACTGAAACAGTCGATTAAACCTGGTTTCGATCAATATTTTTGAGGATAACGCATGTTAGGTCTAGGTTAGGCCGAGGATTTTCACTCATCAGACTCATACTTTCGCATTCTTCACATACTTGTTGAACGGATCCTGGGTTTTTTCCGCTTTGGATCACGTAGTAAAGTGGTACCACACTGAAGCAGTCCATTAAACCCGGTTTGTATCAATATTTTAGAGGACAACGCATGTTAGGTCTGGGTTAGGTCTAGGATTTGCCCTCATCAGGCTCATACTTTCGCAAATTTCTCATACTTCATGGCTAGATCCTGGGCGTTTTCTGGATTGTATCACGTAGTAATGTGGTACCACGCTGAAACTGTCAATTAAACCTGGTTTCGATCAATATTTTAGAGGATAACGCAAGTTAGGTCTGGGATAGGTCTGGGATTCGCCCTCATCAGGCTCATACTTTCGCGTTTTTCACATACTTGTTGAACTGATCCTGGGTTTTTTCTGGTTTGGATCACGTAGTAATGTGGTACTACACTGAAACAGTCGATTAAACCCGGTTTCGATCAATATTTTAGAGGATAACGTAAGTTAAGTCTGGGATAGGTCTGGGATTTGACCTCATCAGACTCATACTTTCGCACACTTCACATACTCGTTGAACAGATCCTGGGTTATTTTCTGGTTTGGAACACATAGTAATGTGGTACCACACTGAAACAGTAGATTAAACCAGGTTTCGATCAATATTTTTGAGGATAACGCAAGTTTGGTCTGGGATAGGTCTGGGATTTGCCCTCATCAGGCTCATACTTTCGCGTTTTTCACATACTTGTGGAACAGATCCTGGGTTTTTTCTGGTTTGGGTCACGTAGTAATGTGGTACCACACTGAAACAGTCGATTAAACCAGGGTTCGATCAATATTTTTGAGGATAACGCATGGTAGGTTTAGGTTAGGCCTGGGATTTGCCCTCATCAGGGAAACTTTCGCAGTTTTAACATGCATGTTGACCTGATCGAGGGTTTTTTCTGCTTTGGATCACGTAGTAAAGTGGTGCCACAACTAAAACAGTCAATTAAACCTGGTTTCGATCATTATTTTAGAGGATAACGCAAGTTAGGTCTGGTATAGGTCTGGGATTAGCCCTCATCAGACTCATACTTTCGCACACTTCACATGCTCGTTGACAAGATCCTGGGTTGTTTTCTGGTTTCGATCACGTAGTAATGTGGTACCACACTGAAACAGTCGATTAAACCTGGTTTCGATTAATATTTTTGAGGATAACGCATGTTAGGTCTGGGATAGGTCTGGGATTTGCCCTCATCAGGCTCATACTTTCGCAGTTTTAACATGCATGTTGACCTGATCGAGGGTTTTTTCTGCTTTGTATCACGTAGTAAAGTGGTACCACACTAAAACAGTCAATTAAACCTGGTTTCGATCAATATTTTAGAGGATAACGAAAGTTATGTCTAGTTTAGGCCTGGGATTTGCCCTCATCAGACTCATACTTTCGCATACTTCACATACTTGTTGAACAGATCCTGGGATTTTTTCTGGTTTGGATCACGTAGTAATGTGGTACCACACTGAAACAGTCGATTAAACCTGGTTTCGATCAATATTTTTGAGGATAACGCATGTTAGGTCTAGGTTAGGCCGATGATTCTCACTCATCAGACTCATACTTTCGCATTCTTCACATACTTGTTGAACGGATCCTGGGTTTTTCCCGCTTTGGATCACGTAGTAAAGTGGTACCACACTGAAGCAGTCCATTAAACCCGGTTTGGATCAATATTTTAGAGGCTAACGCATGTTAGGTTTGGGTTAGGTCTAGGATTTGCCCTCATCAGGCTCATACTTTCGCATATTTCTCATACTTCATGGCTAGATCCTGGGCTTTTTCTGGATTGCATCACGTAGTAATGAAGTACAACACTGAAACAGTCAATTAAACCTCGTTTCCATCAATATCTTAGAGGACAACGCAAGTTAGGTCTGTGATATGTCTGGGATTTGCCCTCATCAGGGTCATACTTTCGCAGTTTTAACATACATGTTGACCTGATCGAGGGTTTTTTCCGCTTTGGATCACGTAGTAAAGTGGTACCACACTGAAGCAGTCCATTAAACCCGGTTTGGATCAATATTTTAGAGGATAACGCATGTCAGGTTTGGGTTAGGTCTAGGATTTGCCCTCATCAGGCTCATACTTTCGCATATTTCTCATACTTCATGGCTAGATCCTGGGCTTTTTCTGGATTGTATCACGTAGTAATGTGGTACCACGCTGGAACAGTCAATTAAACCTGGTTTCGATCAATATTTTAGAGGATAACGCAAGTTAGGTCTGGGATAGGTCTGGGATTCGCCCTCATCAGGCTCATACTTTCGCGTTTTTCACATACTTGTTTAACTGATCCTGGGTGTTTTCTGGTTTGCATCACGTAGCAATGTGGTACCACACTGAAACAGTCGATTAAACCTGGTTTCGATGAATATTTTAGAAGATAACGCATGTTAGGTCTGGGCTAGGTCTACGATTTGCTCTCGTCAGGTTCATACTTTCGCATATTTCTCATACTTGATGGCTAGATCCTGGGCTTTTTCTGGATTGCATCACGTAGTAATGAAGTACAACACTGAAACAGTCAATTAAACCTGGTTTCCATCAATATCTTAGAGGACAACGCAAGTTAGGTCTGGGATAGGTCTGGGATTTGCCCTCATCAGACTCATACGTTCGCGTTTTTCACATACTTGTTGAACGGATCCTGGGTTTTTTCTGGTTTGGATCACGTAGTAATGTGGTACCACACTGAAACATTCAAATAAACCTGGTCTTGATAAGTATCTTAGAGGATAACGCATGTTAGGTTTGGGTTAGGTCTAGGATTTGCCCATATCAGGCTCATACTTTCGCATATTTCTCATACTTCATGGCTAGATCCTGGGCTGTTTCTGGATTGTATCACGTAGTAATGTGGTACCACGCTGAAACAGTCAATTAAACCTTGTTTCGATCAATATTTTAGAGGATAACGCAAGTTAGGTCTGGGATTCGCCCTCATCAGGGTCATACTTTCGCACACTTCTCAGACTCGTTTAACAGATCCTGGGTTTTTTCTGGTATGGTTCACGTAGTAATGTGGTACCACACTGAAACATTCAATTAAACCTGGTACTGATCAATATTTTAGAGGATAACGCATGTTAGGTTTGGGTTAGGTCCAGGATTTGCCCTCATCAGGCTTATACTTTCGCGTTTTTCACATACTTGTTGAACAGATCCTGGGTTTTTTCTGGTTTGGATCACGTAGTAGTGTGGTACCACACTGAAACAGTCCATTAAGCCAGGTTTGGATCAATTTTTTAGAGGATAACGCATGTTAGGTCTAGGTTCGGTCTGGGCTTTTCGCTCATGAGACTCATACTTTCGCATTCTTTACATACTTGTTGAACGGTTCCTGGGTTTTTTCAGGTTTGGTTCAGCTAGTAATGTGGTACCACACTGAAACATTCAATTAAACCTGGTCTTGATAAATATTTTAGAGGATAACGCATGTTAGGTTTGGGTTAGGTCTAGGATTTGCCCTCAGCAGGCTCATACTTTCGCATATTTCTCATACTTCATGGCTACATCCTGGGCTGTTTTTGGTTTGTATCACGTAGTAATGTGGTACCACGCTGAAACAGTCAATTAAACCTGGTTTCGATCAATATTTTAGAGGATAACGCAAGTTAGGTCTGGTATAGGTCTGGGATTCGCCCTCATCAGGGTCATACTTTCGCACACTTCTCAGACTCGTTTAACAGATCCTGGGTTTTTTCTGGTTTGGTTCACGTAGTAATGTGGTACCACGCTGAAACAGTCAATTAAACCTGGTTTCGATCAATATTTTAGAGGATAACGCAAGTTAGGTCTGGCATAGGTCTGGGATTCGCCCACATCAGGCTCATACTTTCGCGTTTTTCACATACTTGTTGAACAGATCCTGGGTTTTTTCTGGTTTGTATCACGTAGTAGTGTGGTACCACACTGAAACAGTCCATTAAGCCTGGTTTGGATCAATTGTTTAGCGGATAACGCATGTTAGGTCTAGGTTAGCCCTGGGTTTTTCACTCATCAGACTCATACTTTCGCATTCTTCTCATACTTGTTGAACTGATCCTTTGTTTTTTCTGGTTTGGATCACGTAGTAATGTGGTACCACACTGAAACAGTCGATTAAACCAGGTTTCGATCAATATCCTAGAGGATAACGCAAGTTAAGTCTGGGATTGGTCTGGGATTTGACCTCATCAGACTCATACTTTCGCAAACTTCACATACTCGTTGAACAGATCCTGGGTTATTGTCTGGTTTGGATCACATAGTAATGTGGTACCACACTGAAACAGTCGATTAAACCAGGTTTCGATCAATATTTTTGAGGATAACGCATGTTAGGTCTAGGTTAGGCCTGGGATTTTCACTCATCAGCCTCATACTTTCGCATTCTTCACATACTTGTTGAACGGATCCTGGGTTTTTTCTGGTTTGGATCACGTAGTAATGTGGTACCACACTGAAACAGTCGATTAAACCCGGTTTCGGTCAATATTTTAGAGGATAACGCAAGTTAAGTCTGGGATAGGTCTGGGATTTGCCCACATCAGGCTCATACTTTCGCAGTTCTAACATACATGTTGACCTGATCGAGTGTTTTTTCTGCTTTGGATCACGTAGTGAAGTGGTACCACACTGAAACTGTCCATTAAACCTGGTTTCGATCAATATTTTAGAGGACAACGCAAGTTTGGTCTGGGATAGGTCTGGGATAGGTCTGGGATTTGCCCTCATCAGGCTCATACTTTCGCGTTTTTCACATACTTGTTGAACAGATCCTGGGTTTTTTCTGGTTTGGATCACGTAGTAATGTGGTACCACACTGAAACAGTCAATTAAACCTGGTTTCGATCAATATTTTAGAGGATAACGAAAGTTATGTCTAGTTTAGGCCTGGGATTCTCACTCATCAGACTCATACTTTCGCATTCATCACATACTTGTTGAACGGATCCTGGGTTTTTTCTGGTTTGGATCACGTAGTAATGTGGGAGCACACCGAAACAATCAATTAAACCTGGTCTTGATAAATATTTTAGAGGATAACGCATGCCAGGTCTGGGATAGGTCTGGGATTTGACCTCATCAGGGTCATACTTTCGCAGTTTTAACATGCATGTTGACTTCATCGAGGGTTTTTTCTGCTTTGGATCACGTAGTAAAGTGGTACCACGCTGAAACAGTCAATTAAACCTGGTTTCGATCAATATTTTAGAGGATAACGCAAGTTAGGTCTGGCATAGACCTGGGATTCGCCCTCATCAGGCTCATACTTTCGCGTTTTTCACATACCTGTTGAACAGATCCTGGGTTTTTTCTGGTTTGTATCACGTAGTAGTGTGGTACCACACTGAAACAGTCCATTAAGCCTGGTTTGGATCAATTGTTTAGAGGATAACGCATGTTAGGTCTAGGTTAGCCCTGGGATTTTCACTCATCAGACTCATACTTTCGCATTCCTCTCATACTTGTTGAACAGATCCTCGGTTTTTTCTGGTTTGGATCACGTAGTAATGTGGTACCACACTGAAACTGTCCATTAAACCTGGTTTCGATCAATATCCTAGAGGATAACGCAAGTTTGGTCTGGGATAGGTCTGGGATAGGTCTGGGATTTGCCCTCATCAGGCTCATACTTTCGCGTTTTTCACATACTTGTTGAACAGATCCTGGGTTTTTTCTGGTTTGGATCACGTAGTAATGTGGTACCACACTGAAACTGTCCATTAAACCTGGTTTCGATCAATATCCTAGAGGATAACGCAAGTTAAGTCTGGGATTGGTCTGGGATTTGACCTCATCAGACTCATACTTTTGCAAACTTCACATACTCGTTGAACAGATCCTGGGTTATTTTCTGGTTTGGATCACATAGTAATGTGGTACCACACTGAAACAGTCGATTAAACCAGGTTTCGATCAATATTTTTGAGGATAACGCATGTTAGGTCTAGGTTAGGCCTGGGATTTTCACTCATCAGCCTCATACTTTCGCATTCTTCACATACTTGTTGAACGGATCCTGGGTTTTTTCTGGTTTGGATCGCGTAGTAATGTGGTACCACACTGAAACAGTGGATTAAACCCGGTTTCGATCAATATTTTAGAGGATAACGCAAGTTAAGTCTGGGATAGGTCTGGGATTTGACCCCATCAGACTCATACTTTCGCACACTTCACATACTCGTTGAAGAGATCCTGGGTTATTTTCTGGTTTGGATCACATAGTAATGTGGTACCACACTGAAGCAGTAGATTAAACCAGGTATCGATTAATATTTTTGAGGATAACGCATGTTAGGTCTAGGTTAGGCCTGGGATTTTCACGCATCAGACTCATACTATCGCATTCTTCACATACTTGTTAAACGGATCCTGGTTTTTTCTGGTTTGGATCACGTAGTAATGTGGGACCACACTGAAACAGTCGATTAAACCTGGTCTTGATAAATATTTTAGAGGACAACGCATGTTAGGTCTGGGTTAGGTCTAGGATTTGCCCTCATCAGGCTCATACTTTCGCATATTTCTCATACTTGATGGCTAGATCCTGGGCTTTTTCTGGATTGCATCACGTAGTAATGAAGTACAACACTGAAACAGTCAATTAAACCTGGTTTCCATCAATATCTTAGAGGACAACGCAAGTTAGGTCTGGGATAGGTCTGGGATTTGCCCTCATCAGGGTCATACTTTCGCAGTTCTAACATACATGTTGACCTGATCGAGTGTTTTTTCTGCTTTGGATCACGTAGTAAAGTGGTGCCACACTGAAACAGTCGATTAAACCCGGTTTGGATCAATATTTTAGAGGATAACGCATGTTAGGTCTAGGTTAGGACTGGGATTTTCACTCATCAGACTCATACTTTCGCATTCTTCACATACTTGTAGAACGGATCCTGGGTTTTTTCTGGTTTGGATCACGTAGTAATGTGGGACCACACTGAAACAGTCAATTAAACCTGGTTTCGATCAATATTTTAGAGGATAACGCAAGTTAGGTCTAGGTTAGGCCTGGGATTTGCCCTCATCAGGCTCATACTTTCGCAGTTTTAACATGCATGTTGACCTGATCGAGGGTTTTTTCTGCTTTGTATCACGTAGTAAAGTGGTACCACACTAAAACAGTTAATTAAACCTGGTTTCGATCAATATTTTAGAGGATAACGAAAGTTATGTCTAGTTTAGGCCTGGGAGTTTCACTCATCAGACTCATACTTTCGCATTCTTCACATACTTGTTGAACGGATCCTGGGTTTTCTCTGTTTTGGATCACGTAGTAATGTGGGACCACACACAAACAGTCGATTAAACCTGGTTTCGATCAATATTTTAGAGGACAACGCAAGTTTGGTCTGGGATAGGTCTGGGATAGGTCTGGGATTTGCCCTCATCAGGCTCATACTTTCGCGTTTTTCACATACTTGTTGAACAGATCCTGGGTTTTTTCTGGTTTGGGTCACGTAGTAATGTGGTACCACACTGAAACAGTCGATTAAACCAGGTTTCGATCAATATTTTTGAGGATAACGTATGTTAGGTCTAGGTTAGGCCTGGGATTTTCACGCATCAGACTCATACATTCGCATTCTTCACATACTTGTTGAACGGATCCTGGGTTTTTTCTGGTTTGGATCACGTAGTAATGTGGGACCACACTGAAACAGTCGATTAAACCTGGTCTTGATAAATATTTTAGAGGACAACGCATGTTAGGTCTCGGTTAGGTCTAGGATTTGCCCTCATCAGGCTCCTACATTCGCATATTTCTCATACTTCATGGCTAGATCCTGGGCTTTTTCTGGATTGTATCACGTAGTAATGTGGTACCACGCTGAAACAGTCAATTAAACCTGGTTTCGATCAATATTTTAGGGGATAACGCAAGTTAGGTCTGGGATAGGTCTGGGATTAGCCCTCATCAGACTCATACTTTCGCACACTTCACATACTCGTTGACAAGATCCTGGGTTTTTTTCTGGTTTGGATCACGTAGTAATATGGTACCACACTGAAACAGTCGATTAAACCTGGTCTTGATAAATATTTTAGAGGACAACGCATGTTAGGTCTGGGTTAGGTCTAGGATTTGCCCTCATCAGGCTCCTACATTCGCATATTTCTCATACTTCATGGCTAGATCCTTGGCGTTTTCTGGATTGTATCACGTAGTAATGTGGTACCACGCTGAAACTGTCAATTAAACCTGGTTTCGATCAATATTTTAGAGGATAACGCAAGTTAGGTCTGGGATAGGTCTGGGATTCGCCCTCATCAGGCTCATACTTTCGCAGTTTTAACATGCATGTTGACCTCATCGAGGGTTTTTTCTGCTTTGGATCACGTAGTAAAGTGGTACCACAACTAAAACAGCCAATTAAACCTGGTTTCGATCATTATTTTATTTTTAGGTCTGGGATAGGTCTGGGATTAGCCGTCATCAGACTCATACTTTCGCATTCTTCACATACTTGTTGAACAGATCCTGGGTTTTTTCTGGTTTGGGTCTCGTAGTAATGTGGTACCACACTGAAACAGTCGACTAAACCAGGTTTCGATCAATATTTTTGAGGATAACGCATGTTAGGTCTAGGTTAGGCCTGGGATTTTCACGCATCAGACTCATACTTTCGCATTCTTCACATACTTGTTGAACGGATCCTGGGTTTTTTCTGGTTTGGATCACGTAGTAATGTGGGACCACACTGAAACAGTCGATTAAACCTGGTCTTGATAAATATTTTAGAGGACAACGCATGTTAGGTCCGGGTTAGGCCTGGGATTTGCCCTCATCAGGGTCATACTTTCGCAGTTTTAACATGCATGTTGACCTGATCGAGGGTTTTTTCTGCTTTGTATTACGTAGTAAAATGGTACCACACTAAAACAGTCAATTAAACCTGGTTTCGATCATTATTTTAGAGGATAACGCAAGTTAGGTCTGGAATAGGTCTGGGATTTGCCCTCATCAGGCTCATACTTTCGCAGTTTTAACATGCATGTTGACCTGATCGAGGGATTTTTCTGCTTTGGATCACGTAGTAAAGTGGTGCCACAACTAAAACAGTCAATTAAACCTGGTTTCGATCATTATTTTAGAGGATAACGCAAGTTAGGTCTGGGATAGGTCTGGGATTAGCCCTCATCAGACTTATACTTTCGCACACTTCACATGCTCGTTGACAAGATCCTGGGTTTTTTTCTGGTTTCGATCACGTAGTAATGTGGTACCCCACTGAAACAGTCGATTAAACCTGGTTTCGATTAATATTTTTGAGGATAACGCATGTTAGGTCTGGGATAGGTCTGGGATTTGCCGTCATCAGGCTCATACTTTCGCAGTTTTAACATGCATGTTGACCTGATCGAGGGTGTTTTCTGCTTTATATTACGTAGTAAAATGGTACCACACTAAAACAGTCAATTAAACCTGGTTTCGATCAATATTTTAGAGGATAACGAAAGTTATGTCTAGTTTAGGCCTGGGATTTGCCCTCATCAGACTCATACTTTCGCATACTTCACATACTTTTTGAACAGACCCTGGGATTTTTTCTGGTTTGGATCACGTAGTAATGTGGTACCACACTGAAACAGTCGATTAAACCTGGTTTCGATCAATATTTTTGAGGATAACGCATGTTAGGTCTAGGTTAGGCCGAGGATTCTCACTCATCAGACACATACTTCCGCATTCTTCACATACTTGTTGAACGGATCCTGGGTTTTTCCCGCTTTGGATCACGTAGTAAAGTGGTACCACACTGAAGCAGTCCATTAAACCCGGTTTGGATCAATATTTTAGAGGCTAACGCATGTTAGGTTTGGGTTAGGTCTAGGATTTGCCCTCATCAGGCTCATACTTTCGCATATTTCTCATACTTCATGGCTAGATCCTGGGCTTTTTCTGGATTGCATCACGTAGTAATGAAGTACAACACTGAAACAGTCAATTAAACCTCGTTTCCATCAATATCTTAGAGGACAACGCAAGTTAGGTCTGGGATATGTCTGGGATTTGCCCTCATCAGGGTCATACTTTCGCAGTTCTAACATACATGTTGCCCTGATCGAGTGTTTTTTCTGCTTTGGATCACGTAGTAAAGTGGTACCACACTGAAGCTGTCCATTAAACCTGGTTTGGATCAATATTATGGAGGATAACGCATGTTAGGTCTAGGTTAGGTGTGCGATTTTCACTCATCAGACTCATACTTTCGCATTCATCACATACTTGTTGAACGGATCCTGGGTTTTTTCTGGTTTGGATCACGTAGTAATGTGGGACCACACCGAAACAACCAATTAAACCTGGTCTTGATAAATATTTTAGAGGATAACGTATGTCAGGTCTGGGATAGGTCTGGGATTTGACCTCATCATGGTCATACATTCGCAGTTTTAACATGCATGTTGACCTCATCGAGGGTTTTTTCTGCTTTGGATCACGTAGTAAAGTGGTACCACAACTAAAACTGTAAATTAAACCTGGTTTCGATCATTATTTTGGAGGATAACGCAAGTTAGGTCTGGAATAGGTCTGGGATTAGCCCTCATCAGACTCATACTTTCGCATTCTTCACATACTTGCTGAACGGATCCTGGGTTTTTTCTGGTTTGGATCACGTAGTAATGTGGGACCACACTGAAACAGTCGATTAAACCTGGTTTCGATCAATATTTTAGAGGATAACGCAAGTTTGGTCTGGGATAGGTCTGGGATTTGCCCTCATCAGGCTCATACTTTCGCGTTTTTCACATACTTGTGGAACAGATCCTGGGTTTTTTTCTGGTTTGGGTCACGTAGTAATGTGGTACCACACTGAAACAGTCGATCAAACCAGGGTTCGATCAATATTTTTGAGGATAACGCATGGTAGGTTTAGGTTAGGCCTGGGATTTGCCCTCATCAGGGAAACTTTCGCAGTTTTAACATGCATGTTGACCTGATCGAGGGTTTTTTCTGCTTTGGATCACGTAGTAAAGTGGTGCCACAACTAAAACAGTCAATTAAACCTGGTTTCGATCATTATTTTAGAGGATAACGCAAGTTAGGTCTGGTATAGGTCTGGGATTAGCCCTCATCAGACTCATACTTTCGCACACTTCACATGCTCGTTGACAAGATCCTGGGTTGTTTTCTGGTTTCGATCACGTAGTAATGTGGTACCACACTGAAACAGTCGATTAAACCTGGTTTCGATTAATATTTTTGAGGATAACGCATGTTAGGTCTGGGATAGGTCTGGGATTTGCCCTCATCAGGCTCATACTTTCGCAGTTTTAACATGCATGTTGACCTGATCGAGGGTTTTTTCTGCTTTGTATCACGTAGTAAAGTGGTAACACACTAAAACAGTCAATTAAACCTGGTTTCGATCAATATTTTAGAGGATAACGAAAGTTATGTCTAGTTTAGGCCTGGGATTTGCCCTCATCAGACTCATACTTTCGCATACTTCACATACTTGTTGAACAGATCCTGGGATTTTTTCTGGTTTGGATCACGTAGTAATGTGGTACCACACTGAAACAGTCGATTAAACCTGGTTTCGATCAATATTTTTGAGGATAACGCATGTTAGGTCTAGGTTAGGCCGATGATTCTCACTCATCAGACTCATACTTTCGCATTCTTCACATACTTGTTGAACGGATCCTGGGTTTTTCCCGCTTTGGATCACGTAGTAAAGTGGTACCACACTGAAGCAGTCCATTAAACCCGGTTTGGATCAATATTTTAGAGGCTAACGCATGTTAGGTTTGGGTTAGGTCTAGGATTTGCCCTCATCAGGCTCATACTTTCGCATATTTCTCATACTTCATGGCTAGATCCTGGGCTTTTTCTGGATTGCATCACGTAGTAATGAAGTACAACACTGAAACAGTCAATTAAACCTCGTTTCCATCAATATCTTAGAGGACAACGCAAGTTAGGTCTGTGATATGTCTGGGATTTGCCCTCATCAGGGTCATACTTTCGCAGTTTTAACATACATGTTGACCTGATCGAGGGTTTTTTCCGCTTTGGATCACGTAGTAAAGTGGTACCACACTGAAGCAGTCCATTAAACCCGGTTTGGATCAATATTTTAGAGGATAACGCATGTCAGGTTTGGGTTAGGTCTAGGATTTGCCCTCATCAGGCTCATACTTTCGCATATTTCTCATACTTCATGGCTAGATCCTGGGCTTTTTCTGGATTGTATCACGTAGTAATGTGGTACCACGCTGGAACAGTCAATTAAACCTGGTTTCGATCAATATTTTAGAGGATAACGCAAGTTAGGTCTGGGATAGGTCTGGGATTCGCCCTCATCAGGCTCATACTTTCGCGTTTTTCACATACTTGTTTAACTGATCCTGGGTGTTTTCTGGTTTGCATCACGTAGCAATGTGGTACCACACTGAAACAGTCGATTAAACCTGGTCTTGATAAATATTTTAGAGGACAACGCATGTTAGGTCTGGGTTAGGTCTAGGATTTGCTCTCGTCAGGTTCATACTTTCGCATATTTCTCATACTTGATGGCTAGATCCTGGGCTTTTTCTGGATTGCATCACGTAGTAATGAAGTACAACACTGAAACAGTCAATTAAACCTGGTTTCCATCAATATCTTAGAGGACAACGCAAGTTAGGTCTGGGATAGGTCTGGGATTTGCCCTCATCAGACTCATACGTTCGCGTTTTTCACATACTTGTTGAACGGATCCTGGGTTTTTTCTGGTTTGGATCACGTAGTAATGTGGTACCACACTGAAACATTCAAATAAACCTGGTCTTGATAAGTATCTTAGAGGATAACGCATGTTAGGTTTGGGTTAGGTCTAGGATTTGCCCATATCAGGCTCATACTTTCGCATATTTCTCATACTTCATGGCTAGATCCTGGGCTGTTTCTGGATTGTATCACGTAGTAATGTGGTACCACGCTGAAACAGTCAATTAAACCTTGTTTCGATCAATATTTTAGAGGATAACGCAAGTTAGGTCTGGGATTCGCCCTCATCAGGGTCATACTTTCGCACACTTCTCAGACTCGTTTAACAGATCCTGGGTTTTTTCTGGTATGGTTCACGTAGTAATGTGGTACCACACTGAAACATTCAATTAAACCTGGTACTGATCAATATTTTAGAGGATAACGCATGTTAGGTTTGGGTTAGGTCCAGGATTTGCCCTCATCAGGCTTATACTTTCGCGTTTTTCACATACTTGTTGAACAGATCCTGGGTTTTTTCTGGTTTGGATCACGTAGTAGTGTGGTACCACACTGAAACAGTCCATTAAACCAGGTTTGGATCAATTTTTTAGAGGATAACGCATGTTAGGTCTAGGTTCGGTCTGGGATTTTCGCTCATGAGACTCATACTTTCGCATTCTTTACATACTTGTTGAACGGTTCCTGGGTTTTTTCAGGTTTGGTTCAGCTAGTAATGTGGTACCACACTGAAACATTCAATTAAACCTGGTCTTGATAAATATTTTAGAGGATAACGCATGTTAGGTTTGGGTTAGGTCTAGGATTTGCCCTCAGCAGGCTCATACTTTCGCATATTTCTCATACTTCATGGCTACATCCTGGGCTGTTTTTGGTTTGTATCACGTAGTAATGTGGTACCACGCTGAAACAGTCAATTAAACCTGGTTTCGATCAATATTTTAGAGGATAACGCAAGTTAGGTCTGGTATAGGTCTGGGATTCGCCCTCATCAGGGTCATACTTTCGCACACTTCTCAGACTCGTTTAACAGATCCTGGGTTTTTTCTGGTTTGGTTCACGTAGTAATGTGGTACCACGCTGAAACAGTCAATTAAACCTGGTTTCGATCAATATTTTAGAGGATAACGCAAGTTAGGTCTGGCATAGGTCTGGGATTCGCCCACATCAGGCTCATACTTTCGCGTTTTTCACATACTTGTTGAACAGATCCTGGGTTTTTTCTGGTTTGTATC
Organism: Colletes latitarsis; assembly: GCF_051014445.1. Taxonomy (NCBI): domain Eukaryota; kingdom Metazoa; phylum Arthropoda; class Insecta; order Hymenoptera; family Colletidae; genus Colletes; species Colletes latitarsis. The sequence goes on along the minus strand of NW_027488373.1, from coordinate 8,725,859 downwards.
ACGTAGTAGTGTGGTACCACACTGAAACAGTCCATTAAGCCTGGTTTGGATCAATTGTTTAGCGGATAACGCATGTTAGGTCTAGGTTAGCCCTGGGTTTTTCACTCATCAGACTCATACTTTCGCATTCTTCTCATACTTGTTGAACGGATCCTGGGTTTTTTCTGGTTTGGATCACGTAGTAATGTGGTACCACACTGAAACAGTCGATTAAACCTGGTTTCGATCAATATCCTAGAGGATAACGCAAGTTAAGTCTGGGATTGGTCTGGGATTTGACCTCATCAGACTCATACTTTTGCAAACTTCACATACTCGTTGAACAGATCCTGGGTTTTTTCTGGTTTGGATCACGTAGTAATGTGGTACCACACTGAAACAGTCGATTAAACCAGGTTTCGATCAATATTTTAGAGGATAACGCAAGTTAAGTCTGGGATAGGTCTGGGATTTGCCCACATCAGGCTCATACTTTCGCAGTTCTAACATACATGTTGACCTGATCGAGTGTTTTTTCTGCTTTGGATCACGTAGTGAAGTGGTACCACACTGAAACTGTCCATTAAACCTGGTTTCGATCAATATTTTAGAGGACAACGCAAGTTTGGTCTGGGATAGGTCTGGGATAGGTCTGGGATTTGCCCTCATCAGGCTCATACTTTCGCGTTTTTCACATACTTGTTGAACAGATCCTGGGTTTTTTCTGGTTTGGATCACGTAGTAATGTGGTACCACACTGAAACAGTCAATTAAACCTGGTTTCGATCAATATTTTAGAGGATAACGAAAGTTATGTCTAGTTTAGGCCTGGGATTTTCACTCATCAGACTCATACTTTCGCATTCATCACATACTTGTTGAACGGATCCTGGGTTTTTTCTGGTTTGGATCACGTAGTAATGTGGGAGCACACCGAAACAATCAATTAAACCTGGTCTTGATAAATATTTTAGAGGATAACGCATGCCAGGTCTGGGATAGGTCTGGGATTTGACCTCATCAGGGTCATACTTTCGCAGTTTTAACATGCATGTTGACTTCATCGAGGGTTTTTTCTGCTTTGGATCACGTAGTAAAGTGGTACCACGCTGAAACAGTCAATTAAACCTGGTTTCGATCAATATTTTAGAGGATAACGCAAGTTAGGTCTGGCATAGACCTGGGATTCGCCCTCATCAGGCTCATACTTTCGCGTTTTTCACATACCTGTTGAACAGATCCTGGGTTTTTTCTGGTTTGTATCACGTAGTAGTGTGGTACCACACTGAAACAGTCCATTAAGCCTGGTTTGGATCAATTGTTTAGAGGATAACGCATGTTAGGTCTAGGTTAGCCCTGGGATTTTCACTCATCAGACTCATACTTTCGCATTCCTCTCATACTTGTTGAACAGATCCTGGGTTTTTTCTGGTTTGGATCACGTAGTAATGTGGTACCACACTGAAACAGTCGATTAAACCTGGTTTCGATCAATATCCTAGAGGATAACGCAAGTTAAGTCTGGGATTGGTCTGGGATTTGACCTCATCAGACTCATACTTTTGCAAACTTCACATACTCGTTGAACAGATCCTGGGTTATTTTCTGGTTTGGATCACATAGTAATGTGGTACCACACTGAAACAGTCGATTAAACCAGGTTTCGATCAATATTTTTGAGGATAACGCATGTTAGGTCTAGGTTAGGCCTGGGATTTTCACTCATCAGCCTCATACTTTCGCATTCTTCACATACTTGTTGAACGGATCCTGGGTTTTTTCTGGTTTGGATCGCGTAGTAATGTGGTACCACACTGAAACAGTGGATTAAACCCGGTTTCGATCAATATTTTAGAGGATAACGCAAGTTAAGTCTGGGATAGGTCTGGGATTTGACCCCATCAGACTCATACTTTCGCACACTTCACATACTCGTTGAAGAGATCCTGGGTTATTTTCTGGTTTGGATCACATAGTAATGTGGTACCACACTGAAGCAGTAGATTAAACCAGGTATCGATTAATATTTTTGAGGATAACGCATGTTAGGTCTAGGTTAGGCCTGGGATTTTCACGCATCAGACTCATACTATCGCATTCTTCACATACTTGTTAAACGGATCCTGGTTTTTTCTGGTTTGGATCACGTAGTAATGTGGGACCACACTGAAACAGTCGATTAAACCTGGTCTTGATAAATATTTTAGAGGACAACGCATGTTAGGTCTGGGTTAGGTCTAGGATTTGCCCTCATCAGGCTCATACTTTCGCATATTTCTCATACTTGATGGCTAGATCCTGGGCTTTTTCTGGATTGCATCACGTAGTAATGAAGTACAACACTGAAACAGTCAATTAAACCTGGTTTCCATCAATATCTTAGAGGACAACGCAAGTTAGGTCTGGGATAGGTCTGGGATTTGCCCTCATCAGGGTCATACTTTCGCAGTTCTAACATACATGTTGACCTGATCGAGTGTTTTTTCTGCTTTGGATCACGTAGTAAAGTGGTACCACACTGAAACAGTCGATTAAACCCGGTTTGGATCAATATTTTAGAGGATAACGCATGTTAGGTCTAGGTTAGGACTGGGATTTTCACTCATCAGACTCATACTTTCGCATTCTTCACATACTTGTAGAACGGATCCTGGGTTTTTTCTGGTTTGGATCACGTAGTAATGTGGGACCACACTGAAACAGTCAATTAAACCTGGTTTCGATCAATATTTTAGAGGATAACGCAAGTTAGGTCTAGGTTAGGCCTGGGATTTGCCCTCATCAGGCTCATACTTTCGCAGTTTTAACATGCATGTTGACCTGATCGAGGGTTTTTTCTGCTTTGTATCACGTAGTAAAGTGGTACCACACTAAAACAGTTAATTAAACCTGGTTTCGATCAATATTTTAGAGGATAACGAAAGTTATGTCTAGTTTAGGCCTGGGAGTTTCACTCATCAGACTCATACTTTCGCATTCTTCACATACTTGTTGAATGGATCCTGGGTTGTCTCTGGTTTGGATCACGTAGTAATGTGGGACCACACACAAACAGTCGATTAAACCTGGTTTCGATCAATATTTTAGAGGACAACGCAAGTTTGGTCTGGGATAGGTCTGGGATAGGTCTGGGATTTGCCCTCATCAGGCTCATACTTTCGCGTTTTTCACATACTTGTTGAACAGATCCTGGGTTTTTTCTGGTTTGGGTCACGTAGTAATGTGGTACCACACTGAAACAGTCGATTAAACCAGGTTTCGATCAATATTTTTGAGGATAACGTATGTTAGGTCTAGGTTAGGCCTGGGATTTTCACGCATCAGACTCATACATTCGCATTCTTCACATACTTGTTGAACGGATCCTGGGTTTTTTCTGGTTTGGATCACGTAGTAATGTGGGACCACACTGAAACAGTCGATTAAACCTGGTCTTGATAAATATTTTAGAGGACAACGCATGTTAGGTCTCGGTTAGGTCTAGGATTTGCCCTCATCAGGCTCCTACATTCGCATATTTCTCATACTTCATGGCTAGATCCTGGGCTTTTTCTGGATTGTATCACGTAGTAATGTGGTACCACGCTGAAACAGTCAATTAAACCTGGTTTCGATCAATATTTTAGGGGATAACGCAAGTTAGGTCTGGGATAGGTCTGGGATTAGCCCTCATCAGACTCATACTTTCGCACACTTCACATACTCGTTGACAAGATCCTGGGTTTTTTTCTGGTTTGGATCACGTAGTAATATGGTACCACACTGAAACAGTCGATTAAACCTGGTCTTGATAAATATTTTAGAGGACAACGCATGTTAGGTCTGGGTTAGGTCTAGGATTTGCCCTCATCAGGCTCCTACATTCGCATATTTCTCATACTTCATGGCTAGATCCTTGGCGTTTTCTGGATTGTATCACGTAGTAATGTGGTACCACGCTGAAACTGTCAATTAAACCTGGTTTCGATCAATATTTTAGAGGATAACGCAAGTTAGGTCTGGGATAGGTCTGGGATTCGCCCTCATCAGGCTCATACTTTCGCAGTTTTAACATGCATGTTGACCTCATCGAGGGTTTTTTCTGCTTTGGATCACGTAGTAAAGTGGTACCACAACTAAAACAGCCAATTAAACCTGGTTTCGATCATTATTTTATTTTTAGGTCTGGGATAGGTCTGGGATTAGCCGTCATCAGACTCATACTTTCGCATTCTTCACATACTTGTTGAACAGATCCTGGGTTTTTTCTGGTTTGGGTCTCGTAGTAATGTGGTACCACACTGAAACAGTCGACTAAACCAGGTTTCGATCAATATTTTTGAGGATAACGCATGTTAGGTCTAGGTTAGGCCTGGGATTTTCACGCATCAGACTCATACTTTCGCATTCTTCACATACTTGTTGAACGGATCCTGGGTTTTTTCTGGTTTGGATCACGTAGTAATGTGGGACCACACTGAAACAGTCGATTAAACCTGGTCTTGATAAATATTTTAGAGGACAACGCATGTTAGGTCCGGGTTAGGCCTGGGATTTGCCCTCATCAGGGTCATACTTTCGCAGTTTTAACATGCATGTTGACCTGATCGAGGGTTTTTTCTGCTTTGTATTACGTAGTAAAATGGTACCACACTAAAACAGTCAATTAAACCTGGTTTCGATCATTATTTTAGAGGATAACGCAAGTTAGGTCTGGAATAGGTCTGGGATTTGCCCTCATCAGGCTCATACTTTCGCAGTTTTAACATGCATGTTGACCTGATCGAGGGTTTTTTCTGCTTTGGATCACGTAGTAAAGTGGTGCCACAACTAAAACAGTCAATTAAACCTGGTTTCGATCATTATTTTAGAGGATAACGCAAGTTAGGTCTGGGATAGGTATGGGATTAGCCCTCATCAGACTTATACTTTCGCACACTTCACATGCTCGTTGACAAGATCCTGGGTTTTTTTCTGGTTTCGATCACGTAGTAATGTGGTACCCCACTGAAACAGTCGATTAAACCTGGTTTCGATTAATATTTTTGAGGATAACGCATGTTAGGTCTGGGATAGGTCTGGGATTTGCCGTCATCAGGCTCATACTTTCGCAGTTTTAACATGCATGTTGACCTGATCGAGGGTTTTTTCTGCTTTATATTACGTAGTAAAATGGTACCACACTAAAACAGTCAATTAAACCTGGTTTCGATCAATATTTTAGAGGATAACGAAAGTTATGTCTAGTTTAGGCCTGGGATTTGCCCTCATCAGACTCATACTTTCGCATACTTCACATACTTTTTGAACAGACCCTGGGATTTTTTCTGGTTTGGATCACGTAGTAATGTGGTACCACACTGAAACAGTCGATTAAACCTGGTTTCGATCAATATTTTTGAGGATAACGCATGTTAGGTCTAGGTTAGGCCGAGGATTCTCACTCATCAGACACATACTTCCGCATTCTTCACATACTTGTTGAACGGATCCTGGGTTTTTCCCGCTTTGGATCACGTAGTAAAGTGGTACCACACTGAAGCAGTCCATTAAACCCGGTTTGGATCAATATTTTAGAGGCTAACGCATGTTAGGTTTGGGTTAGGTCTAGGATTTGCCCTCATCAGGCTCATACTTTCGCATATTTCTCATACTTCATGGCTAGATCCTGGGCTTTTTCTGGATTGCATCACGTAGTAATGAAGTACAACACTGAAACAGTCAATTAAACCTCGTTTCCATCAATATCTTAGAGGACAACGCAAGTTAGGTCTGGGATATGTCTGGGATTTGCCCTCATCAGGGTCATACTTTCGCAGTTCTAACATACATGTTGCCCTGATCGAGTGTTTTTTCTGCTTTGGATCACGTAGTAAAGTGGTACCACACTGAAGCTGTCCATTGAACCTGGTTTGGATCAATATTATGGAGGATAACGCATGTTAGGTCTAGGTTAGGTGTGCGATTTTCACTCATCAGACTCATACTTTCGCATTCATCACATACTTGTTGAACGGATCCTGGGTTTTTTCTGGTTTGGATCACGTAGTAATGTGGGACCACACCGAAACAACCAATTAAACCTGGTCTTGATAAATATTTTAGAGGATAACGTATGTCAGGTCTGGGATAGGTCTGGGATTTGACCTCATCATGGTCATACTTTCGCAGTTTTAACATGCATGTTGACCTCATCGAGGGTTTTTTCTGCTTTGGATCACGTAGTAAAGTGGTACCACAACTAAAACTGTAAATTAAACCTGGTTTCGATCATTATTTTGGAGGATAACGCAAGTTAGGTCTGGAATAGGTCTGGGATTAGCCCTCATCAGACTCATACTTTCGCATTCTTCACATACTTGCTGAACGGATCCTGGGTTTTTTCTGGTTTGGATCACGTAGTAATGTGGGACCACACTGAAACAGTCGATTAAACCTGGTTTCGATCAATATTTTAGAGGATAACGCAAGTTTGGTCTGGGATAGGTCTGGGATTTGCCCTCATCAGGCTCATACTTTCGCGTTTTTCACATACTTGTGGAACAGATCCTGGGTTTTTTCTGGTTTGGGTCACGTAGTAATGTGGTACCACACTGAAACAGTCGATTAAACCAGGGTTCGATCAATATTTTTGAGGATAACGCATGGTAGGTTTAGGTTAGGCCTGGGATTTGCCCTCATCAGGGAAACTTTCGCAGTTTTAACATGCATGTTGACCTGATCGAGGGTTTTTTCTGCTTTGGATCACGTAGTAAAGTGGTGCCACAACTAAAACAGTCAATTAAACCTGGTTTCGATCATTATTTTAGAGGATAACGCAAGTTAGGTCTGGGATAGGTCTGGGATTAGCCCTCATCAGACTCATACTTTCGCACACTTCACATGCTCGTTGACAAGATCCTGGGTTTTTTTCTGGTTTCGATCACGTAGTAATGTGGTACCACACTGAAACAGTCGATTAAACCTGGTTTCGATTAATATTTTTGAGGATAACGCATGTTAGGTCTGGGATAGGTCTGGGATTTGCCCTCATCAGGCTCATACTTTCGCAGTTTTAACATGCATGTTGACCTGATCGAGGGTTTTTTCTGCTTTGTATCACGTAGTAAAGTGGTACCACACTAAAACAGTCAATTAAACCTGGTTTCGATCAATATTTTAGAGGATAACGAAAGTTATGTCTAGTTTAGGCCTGGGATTTGCCCTCATCAGACTCATACTTTCGCATACTTCACATACTTGTTGAACAGATCCTGGGATTTTTTCTGGTTTGGATCACGTAG